>NC_140085.1:210347701-210542701 GCF_964237585.1 Gallinula chloropus
CAGCAAATTTGCTGATAACACCAAGCTGAGTGGTGAAGGTAATGTGCTGGAGGGATGGGATGCCATCCAGAGGGACTTGGACAGGCTGGAGAAATGGGCCCAGGTGAACCTCATGAGGTTCATGAGGTCCCTGCACTTGGGTAGAGAAAATCCCCGTTATCCATACAGGTTAGGAGATGATGTGCTGGAAAGCAGCCCTGAGGAAAAGGACTTGGGAATACTTGTGGATGAGAAGCTGGACATGAGTCACCAATGTGCATCTGCAGCCCAGAGGGGCAACAACATCTGGGGCTGCGTCAAAAGAAGTGTACTCAGCAGATTGAGAGAGGGGCTTCTGCCCCTCTGCTCTGCTCTAGTGAGACCCCACATAGAGTACTGTGTCCAGCTTTGGAGCCCTCAACACAAGAAGCACATGGACCTGTTGGAGGGTGTCCAGAGGAGGACACAAAAACGATCAAAGGGCTGGAGCACCTCTCCTATGGAGACAGGCTGAGAGAGTTGGGCTGAGAGAGTTGGGCTTGTTCAGCCTGGAGAAGAGAAGGCTCCAAGGGCACTTTATAGCATCCTTCCAGTACCTGAAAGGTGCCTGTAAGAAAGCTGGGGAAGAACTGTTAATGAGGGCATGTAGCAGTAGGACAAGGGGTTCTGGTTTTAAACTCCAAAAGGAGAGATTTAGGTTGGATATTATGAATAAATTCTTCAGTATGTGGGTGGTGGGTCACTGGCACAGGTAACCCAGAGAGGTAGTGGAGGCCCCATCCCTGGAGATATTCAAGGTCTGGCTTGATGGTGCTCTGAGCAACCTGATCTAGTGAAGGTGTCCCTGCTTCCTGAAGGTGGGTTTGACTGGATGACCTCTAAATGTCCCTTCCAACCTTACACATTCTATGGTTCTATGATTCTGTGAATGCTTTGACACAGAAATGCTCTGAGGTGCCACATACCTTCATTGCCCTCTCCAGGCTGGGTTTTCTTCCCGGACTAAATTTCACACAAGGTTCCCCAATTACTAATTTTAGTAAACTCTGCCTCAGCAACTAAGCTGAACCTTTAAAGGTTCAGCTTTGAATTCCTCAGAGTTTTCAGTATGGCATGTCCCCTTCAAAATGTGCTTTGCTTGGGACAGAGCACACTGGGACAAAAGGGACAGTTCTAGGCTCCCTGGTTTAAAAAGGACAGGGATCTCCTGGACAGAGTCCAAAGAAGGGCTACGAAGATGATGAAGGGCCTGGAGCATCTCCCCTGTGAGGAGAGGCTGAATAAGCTGGGGCTGTTCAGTCTTGAGAAGAGAAGACTAAGGGGGGATCTAATTAATGTTTTTAAGTATCTTCGTCATGGAATGCAGGGGGAATCAGCCAGCCCCTTTTCAGTGGTCTGTGGAGACAGGACAAGGGGCAATGGCTGCAAGTTGGAGCACAGGAAGTTCCACACCAACACGGGGAAGAACTTTTCCCCAGTGAGGGTGCCAGAGCCCTGGGACAGGCTGCCCAGGGAGGTGGTGGAGTCTCCATCTCTGGAGAGATTCCAGCCCCGTCTGGACGCCTGTCTGTGCAATATGAGCTGGGGAGCTGCTTTGGCAGGGGGGTTGGACCCCATGATCTCTCCAGGTCCCTTCCAACCCCTACAATTCTGTGATTCTGTGATTCTGTGACAGAATATTCCAGAGACAGGAGACATCCTTTCAGTAAAAACAAAAGGCTGTTTGGTTTTAAATCAAAGCTTTGCATAAAAACAGTTTCAGTGGAAAATTTTTGGGACGAGCCCGAAATAATCAGCCCTCCCAAAGTTTGCCAGGAAAAAGGGCAGAACAACGTTCTTTATTGACCATATAAGCACTTACCCTTGTTGAAGTCCTTATGGGTTGAAAACTGCAGACCAAACAAACACAGAGTTTTAGGGTAGTGTTAGTTCAGTGGCTAAAACTGCATAATGTCATTTGCATAATCACTCCCGTCCCAGTAACTACTCGATACCTCCGCTGTTGCGCTGGTAGTTTCGTTGAACGCATAAAAAGGGAATTACAGAAACCTCCTTCTCCTCCCTTTTTGGTTCCCTGTCGATATGGAAAGGGCCCATTATCTCGGGCAGGCACCCAGGGATGTGCACTTCAGCAAAGGGTTATGGTCCGTGTTCATTATATGCAAATTTGCTGGAGCATTAATCTGCTAGGCATTAACATAATATCAGCTGGTGCATGGGGGTAATTCTCATCTGCTCCAAAACATTCCTCATGGAAGCAAAACAGTTTAGCCACATCCAGCAGCGATGAACTAATTCACTTTGGATCTAACCATATCAAAATCAGCAAATGTGAACCAGAGCTGACTATGACCTGATTATATCTGCACAAACCTCTGCCTTACAGGCAGTTTATTCATTTAAATAATCAAATTAAACAAGAGAGTCCTAAATGCATCTTGCTTAACTCGATTACTTAAATAAGCAGCCATCTGGCATGAATGACACAGATGAAGTTTTTCCTTCAGTTTTCTTTCTTTCCCTCTTTCAACACCAGAATTGTTTTGAATCTTGTTCTTATTTCATGTTATTTCTCCTCCAGAATATCATTCCACAGAGGTGGGGGGAAAGGGGAGGGGGAAACAGAAATTATTAGAAATTATAATACAAGTACAACCTGAACTCACTGTCTCTACAACTTGATACTAATCAGCTAAAGGGAGTACGTTAGCATCCCTATTTGTACAATTATTTTAGCCACAGGGGAATCCATTTGTTGCTAGAGTAATACAGCTGAAATCCATCAGGATTAGAAGGCAAGGAAGGGCATCACAAAAAGACCGAGTGAAAACCTTAGCAAGTTGAAATGATCCAGTTCTCTATTTGAGGCCAGGGTCCTAGTTTCAGTAACAGTGGTTTTGCCTTTTTTGAAAAATGGAAAGCTTTTTACTATTCTTTGTTATACAGAAGGAACTTTTGGGGTTACAAAGCACTGCTTAAGGTCTGGTTCTGAAGAGGGGTGTGTGTCTAAGAGCTGCTTTACACGTGGGAACTGTCCTACTGACTTTGAAGGGATGAAAGGCTTGAGCAAAGTTATGTATGCAGGAGAGTGCTTAAGAACTGGGACAGCTGATGGGCTCGTTGGTGAGTACCTGTGTGTATCTTTACATAGAGCTTTAGATAATTGTAGTCACAAGAATTGTACTACAGTAAAATTAATAAGAGCATATCATGCCTAACTGGGGTGAAATGTTTATTACAGCGAGCTTACCTAGAGTTTCTCTCTTACTGCAGAGCACAGGACACACTTGTGTCTTGGGAAGACCCTCAATTTTGATACTTGGGTAATATATGTAAGAGTAGCACGACCAGCAGTTGATTCTTTTCCCTTGGCAATGCAGGCATGTGGAGCTTAACCTACTTTTCAGCACACACATCAATCCTGACAGTTGGGTCTCTGAAACATTCCCAATATTTACTTCCATGACACACCTTCGGATCCCATCCTCTTTGCTATGTGACCCTGGGAAGCCCAGGGTGTTGCCACGGTATTCTGTGGTGTCCTGGTGATGTCAGCTGGATGATGGGGTCATCCACCAGCTGTATTTTGCTGTGTGTGATCTGACTGTTGCCATTCCCCTCCCTGGCTGGTCCCATTGTGCAGTTGGAGGACTGCTGTGTAGAATGGTTGTGGGCAGTACTGGCTATATTTGCCTTTGTGCTGTGAGTGTGTGATGAAGGAGGAGAGTTGTTAAAATTAATATTTTTTTCTTTCCTTTGTATCAATCTGCAACATATGGTGAATTTGTAAAGAAAGGAAAAGTTTGTAAGATGCTTAATGTAGGGAACTGCGTGTGCTGGGAAGGTGACTCAGTGAGGAGCTAAGAGGCCTGGATTTAGTCTTTGCCTCCCTCTACTTTAAGACCTTTAAAAGTCATTTCATTTCTCTATGCTGTGCTGCCATTTTCCCTCCCATGTGTTACCTTGTCAGGTCAGCCAGCAGGCTCCCCAAGGAGCTCTCACTGTCTTTCTGTTGATGTTCATACAGTTACCATGGCATAAAAAAGGATTGTCCATCAACTGAGCCACAGTTCCCGACTGTGTGGCTGCTCCAAACGCATGGGGCACGTGAGGAAGGCCTTTTCATGTGAACCTCAATGAAAAACACTCAAATTAATGTATTTTGTTGGTTTTGGTGCACCAAGAGCGTACCACGTTCACCCTGAATCACAGAATCATAGGATCATAGAATGGCATGGGTTGGAAGGGACCCCAAGGGTCACAGAGCTCCAGCCCCCCTGACACAGGCAGAGCCACCAACCTCCAGGCCTGGAGCTACACAAGGTTGCCCAGGGCCCCATCCAACCTGGCCTTGAACACCTCCAGGGATGGGGCATCCACCACCTCTCTGGGCAGCCTGTTCCAGCACCTCACCACTCTCTCTGTAAAAAACTTCCCTCTAAGATCTAATCTAAACCTTCCCTCCTTTAGTTTTAATCCATGAAGAAACCCAGTCAGGTCACGATAACTCTGTGGGGCATCTGACTCCTCCTGCCCAGCCAGGGTCTCAGGCACTGCTGTCATACAAGCAAGTGAGAAAATGCCCTGAGTGAGGAGAGCTGTAGAAAAGGACCTGTGTAGTGTTGCTTCACAAATGTAGTTTCCTTTTCCTAGGTCAAAATACACATTACATCAGAATTAAGGAGGAGTGGGCAACTAGAAGAATGTCTCATTCCTTCTGGCTGGCCACCTTCAAAAGATTTCTGTTCTGAATGTATTCTTTCCTGCCACATCAAAGATTCCAACATAGATGGAAAAATAAAATGACAGGTTTGTCTCAGTCCAAAGTGAGTCTGACTTTGTCCATCCAGTTTTAATGTCAATCTAAGAATGAGGCATCCTTTCCATTATTAAGTTAGAATAACCTTCCCTCCTCCCCACCCTGCACATACACCCCTCCACAGTCCTGCTAGTTGTAGTAATTAGCTCAATGTGCTAATGAGAGTTTCCAGGGAAAATGCTGACAGAATTAATTAATGGGTGAATTTCACTTTAATAAATGTATAGGCAATTTTCTAAATGCAGATGGCACCGGCCACCCTGATAGGGGCTCAGCCTAGTGCTACTTAATACGGTAAGTGTCTGGGGAAAGTGGTTAATTTGTAAAATGCTTCATGATACTGATTAGAAGAGAAATAATGCTTATGTTTGCTTCCCAATGCATTATTCATTTCTCCACAATTTGGAAACGTGGTGTCCTTTTATATGCTCACTGTTTCCAGACCTGGCCATTGAATCCCGAGAAAGGAAGGAATGGGCAGTGTCATTAGAGCAGAGTCTTGTGTGTTTTCTCCTGCAAGCCTGAGCCTCCTGTCAGACACAAGGTTTATTTTGTGTCATAAAAGCAAAGGGTAGCATCAGGGCCCTCACTTTGCTTTAACATGGGCTAAGGAGTGTGACATACATTAAAAGATTTGATTGCAAGCACCCATCCTGGCAGGTCCAAGGGAACCTGGAGCCTCTTGATGTCTGCCAGTTCTTAGGGTCTGAGGTCCTCTGTAAAAACAGGATTTGTTAATTTTGTTGTGTAATATCCCCAGTCTTAATATGAGGACAGAAAAGCAATGTTCTTTACCTGTCAGATCCCAGCAGATTTCAGGAGTTTGCCAACGATGGTGTAATTGTGCCCCTGTACTGGGCACTGGTGAGGCCACACCTCGAGTGCTGGGTCCAGTTCTGGGCTCCTCACCATCAGAAGGACATTGAGGTCCTGGAGCGAGTGCAGAGAAGGGCAACCAGGCTGGGGAAGGGGCTGGAGGGCAAATCATATGAGGAGTGGCTGAGGGAGCTGGGGCTGTTTAGCCTGGAGAAGAGGAGGCCGAGGGGAGACCTTCTCACCACCTACAGCTACATGAAGGGAGGTTGTAGAGAGGTGGGCGATGGTCTCTTCAGCCAGGTGACAGGAGATGGGACAAGGGGAAATGGCATGAAGCTGTGCCAGGGCAGGGACACATTGGACATTAGAAACAAATGTTTTCCTGACAGAGTTGTCAGGGCCTGGAACAGGCTGCCCAGGGAGGGGGTTGAGTCACCTTCCCGGGATGTGTTCAAGGAAAGGGTAGATGAGGTACTTAGGGATCTGGTTTAGCTCAGGATGGGAATGATTGGATCTTCAAAGGTGTTTTCCAGCCTTGTGATTCTGTGTGTAAGCCCTGGATTGCTTTTTTGCTGGGCCTTTCTCAGTTACAGGCAGGTGCCATTCTTTGAACAGACACAGTCTCATGCAAATCCACCTTCTCCTTCTGAAGGATCAGTCCAGCTGCCAGCATCCCAGTGACAGGTACCAGTGTGAGTATCACCTCCAGCCAGAGACCCAAGGGCAGAGAGCGGTGCCTGACACCTGTGACAGTGATCTGAAAAGGAAGATGTGAATGGCTCTTGGGAGACACCGGCACCTGACAGGGACTAGTGATGGACGCTGACAGAAGGACGTGCAAACAGCAAGAAGAGAGATGCTTCCTCACTGCACCCTTCTGGCACAGCAGTAGTTGTGTCTGTACACATTCCTGTACATTTTTCTGCTTATATATCCATTTCCTGTGGAAATGTGTTCCCATTTTATCAAGCTAGAGGCTGCGTTGCCTGGATTTGTTTCCTGTGCTATTTGTATCTAATCCCTTTAGCTCACACCTCACTCACTGGTGCTCCTGCCTTGTATCTTGTGGCAACGATTCCCACAATTTCAGTAACCCAGCACTTTTCTGTTTCTTTCCAAACTTGCTCTTTTCTCAAAGAGTAATAAACAGCCTTTCTCCTCTGAGAACCAGCAAAGAGCCATTCTCTTTTGTTTCCTCAGTGTCATCAATCACCCTCTCACTGTCTTAACTCCCCCTGTTCATTCATTCTTTTTGTAACCTTCAGTGTCCTCATATTTGTGGTGACTTCCCATAAAAGCCACTCTGTACCTTTAGTAGCCATGTCTCATTGTTTGTCAGCTCTGGCACATGCTTTTAATGTAGGGACACCAGAGCTGTGTACAGTATTCAAAGTTTTGAGTACAGCCATACTATGGCATAATGGTGTTTTCTATTTGCCTCTGTTCTTTTCCTAATAACTCCTGACATGGTATTTCCCTTCCTGACCACCACTGAGTAATCAGCTGCTATTTCAGAGAGCTATTCAAAGATCTCTTCCCCAGTGATAATAGCTAATTTAGAGCCCATCACTGAACATCCACGGTGAGGATTGTTTCCCCCTCCCTGCACATTACTTAGCATTTATCAGGGTTGAATTTCATTCTTCCTTTTTATCCTCCAAGTCTCTCCACAGCACACAATCCATCTGCAGCTCTTCACGGCCGTTGTCATTGCTACTCCCTGACAATTCTGCAACCTCAGCAAACTTTGTCACCTCACTATTCACCCCTTGCCCAGATCACTTATGACAACGTTGGCCAGCACAGCTCCCCAGTGGTTATCATCTCCTTCATTGTGAAAAACTGCCTTATCTTTTCCACCTTGTGTTTCACAGCTTTTAACCCCTTTAGCTTAGTTATTAATCCTCATTGGAAGCTCTGTCATGACAGCTCCATTTCTGTAAGAGCCTTCACAAGGGACCTGAGTGACAGCTTTTTTGGAGGAAGAGGGAAAAAAAAATAAAA
This sequence comes from Gallinula chloropus, assembly GCF_964237585.1. Taxonomy (NCBI): domain Eukaryota; kingdom Metazoa; phylum Chordata; class Aves; order Gruiformes; family Rallidae; genus Gallinula; species Gallinula chloropus. The sequence continues at coordinate 210,355,320 of NC_140085.1, forward strand.
GAAGAAAAAACCCCACAAAGTTGCTTGTGCCCAGAGGAGAAAGTACTCATAAAGGTGGGTGATGCAAAGCTCCTGCTGACCTCATCATACCAGAAGGTAAGGTGCAAGCAAATGGGAAATGGACCATCTGAGACAAGTCTTTAGATGAAAAGACACTCCATGGAGCCAGGGTGTCCTCCCAGGCATCCAGGGAATTTCAGTCCTTGCAGAGCTTCAGAGCTTGCCTGGAGAAGGCCCTAGGAAACCTGATCCAGATTTTAAATTACACTTTCCAGTTGTCAGTGCAAAGTCCCAAACTTTTATCTACAGAAGTTGCAAGTCCTCCTGTAACTGTCCTGGCCAAGAGCATGTTGCTCTAACCTTCTGTGGCCGTCCCCTTGTGCAACCCAAATCATGTCTTTGAGCAGCACCATCATATGAAGTCATTTCGTGCCCCTCAGCAAATTATCCTTCTCCCAGATGAATCTGATATTGTCATCTGTTACCACAAATTATTGTAATTAGAGATGGTTTGCTATTAAGGGGCTGTAAAAAAGTGAATCACTGTTCAATTCAAGCTGTCACTTTGTGATTTAGTCATGACTTGACTGTGTGTCCTTCAGGCCAGTGGCAAAGGTGATGTATGAATTGTGTTCTCTGGAGTGCTGTGAGCTCCTTGGGTGAGACCAGGGCTCTGGGCTGCAGTTCCTCACCCTGGCACACCTGGTTGTGGAGCAGGTGATTTATTTCTCAACAGGAAAAGGCACAGCAGTGTGAAGAGAGAGGCTCACTGAGTAAAGAGCTTTAGCTCTTCTCTGAGAACGTGGTGGACTCACCAGCCCCAGAGGTGTTCAAAAAACATGTAGACGTGGCACTCCAGGACATAGTTTAGTTGACATGGTGGTATTGGACTGATGGTTGGACTTTATGATCTTGGAGGTCTTTTCCAACCTTAAGGATTCTCTGATCCTCCCACTGTTCCATGTGCACCCATCCAGGCAAGACCCAGAGCCAGACTTGAGCAGCTGTACTCTGTTCACCCCATCTTACCCCTCCCTGGGGCACACTGCTTTCCTCTGCACTCACAGCATTACTCAGACTTTATAGGCTTGTAGTCTCAGGGGTTAAAAATATATCTGTACTCTTTATGTTCTTCAAATAAACAAAGTGAGTGTTTTCAGAATGTCATTTGCAGAGTTTGCAATATTTATTATTTATGGAGCCTCATTTGCTTGGAGATAAAGGCCATGGACCACAACATCACAAACCACTTTATATTCCATGTTTATCTCTTCAATCTTCATCACAGAGGAAAGAGTGACAAGGAATGATACACACTTCCATCTTTATCAGACTGATTTTATAAGAAACCCAAGTCCTTTAAGAAGCCTCAAATTATTAGGAGTTCCACCCAGATTGTGGTAGCTAAGCCTAAAAAGGGGTGCCTGGTGAAGACATGGTTATGGTTGTGATGTCTTTCGTGGGCACAGACATCCCACTTTGGTCCTGACTGACACTCCTGTGTGGTGTTACTGCACAACAGTGTCTCAGCAGCTGCTGTAAGTGGCATTTATCTCCTTCCAACCCATCCTTTGTCAGACCGCCCGTTGAATCGTAGAGGGACCATGTCTGTGCTGGGAATTGTGACTGAACATCTCAGCTGGTTTAACAAAAATATCTTGCAGGGCTTTTTTTTGAGGTGAAGCCAAGAGCACTGACCTGGTTCACAATGTGGCTGGAACATGGTTGCTCCAGAGCCCAGATGTAACACGGTCCTAGGTGGGCAAAGGAAGGTGCTGCAGGATGGAGGGGGCAGAGGTGCATTGCTGCTCACCACAAAGCCACAGCCTCATATGGAGACAGTCCCAGGCTGCATCAAAAGGATTGTGTCCAGCAGGTCCAAGGAGGTGATTTTCCCCCTCTACTCCACTGTTGTGAGACCCCACCTGGAGTCCTGCATCCAGCTCTGGGCACCCCAAAGTAAGGACATGGAACTGTTGGAACAGATCTAGAGGAGGTCCACAAAGATGACTGGAGAGCTGGAGTACCCACCCTGTGAAGACAGGCTGAGACAGTTGGACTTGTTCAACCTGGAGAAGAGAAGGCTCAGGGGAGACCTTATAGTGGCCTTCCAGTATGTGAAGAGGACTACAGGAAAGCTGGGGAGGGACTTTTTAGAAGGGCATGTAGTGATAGGGCAAGAGAGAATGTTTTAAATTGGAAGGGGGTGGATTTAGATTGGATATTAGGAAGAAATTCTTCACTGTGAGGGCAGTGAGGTCCTGGCACAGGTTTCCCAGGGAGGTGGTGGCTTCTCCCTCCCTGGAGGTGTTCAAGGCTGGGTTGGATGGGGCTTTGGGCAACCTGATCTAGTGAGAGGTGTCCCTGACTATGGTGGGGGGGGTGGTGTTGGAACTTGATGGTCTTTAAGGTCCCTTCCAACCCAAACAATTCTGTGATTTCTCATCAGCCACTGCTCTTAGCTCCTTTCCCTGCCCTTTGACTCCCACCCACCAGTGCCATACTGGTTTGTGACCATGTCTTTACAGAACAGTGGGTTATTTTTCTTATCTGAGAATGGTAGTGCTGGTCACCCTGTGTTGCACAAGTGATGGTGCTGGGGTGATTGGTGGGCAGTGTAGAGCAGAAGTGAATGCTGAAGATGGAGTTGGTAGGAAATATGAGTTGGCTGCCTTGTTACTGGCAATGTAGAAATGTACCTGGAGTACACAGTATGAATATATTCATATATATTCATTTATATTCATATATGGCCAAGAACCAACCTCTATGCTCTCCATGTCTCACATGGTCCTACCACATACCCCGTATCCAGGATCAGCAGTGGTGGGATAGGTGACACTGAGAGACTCCAGCAATACAAGGAAAGGTGCCTCAGCAGGGGCACCAAGGTATTGCAAAGTGTTTTGGGTGGCTGTGGGTGGAGACAGAGAGCTGTTCTTCTGATTAACCTAGTGCCTAATGGTGGAGGTGGCAGCACAAAGCTAGGGACACACATGTGGGGGTAGGTGTCTCTGAGGCTGCCATAGCCTGAGGGCCTGACTGTTTGCTGCTGTGAACATCTGGTCTTGTGATACTGGTAGGGTGTCACTGTGCCCTGTCTCTACCCTGGAGCCCAGGGAAGAGCTCATACACAGGCAGAAGACTCATTGGCTGCCCCCATCATTGCAGACTCTCCAGGGAGTTGTCCCTCCTACAGCCTCCATGGCTGTGGTGTGCATGGCAGCACGCTAATGCATTGGTATCAACACCATTCCCTCAGGTCTCCAGCTAAAAACCATTGCCAAGATATGACACTCAGTGTTGCTTAGCAGGTTTCCATGCCAGCTGGCCACATGTGTGTGTGTGCCTTTCCTTTCCTTGCTGTGGGTGAAACCAAGTCAGTGCTCCAGCCCTGCCCATGGGCTCTGGGCACACGTGACAGGCAAGTTCTGGAAGCTGACAGCCTGTGACTGCCTCTGAGCCTTCTGTCTTGGTAAGGGGACTGTCAGGGTGTGCTGCCAGGGTTCTGTGGGGTAGGGACCAGCAGGTTCTTCTGCACCCCAGGGCAGGTAAGTCAGGGTCTCCTCTGGTGTGGCAGGAGCCATCTCCCCACATGCAGGTAAATCAGAAATCTGGACCTCCAGACAACTTATGCTCCAGTTCCTTTCCTTAATGTGCTGAAGTACATCTTGGCACCCCATGTCACCCAGCACTGCCCTGAGGCTCTCTGACCAAACAGTTCCTCAAAGTGTTTTGTTCCACACTGGCTCTAAATCGTGCAGGTTGAGTGTGTTGTGTCCCTCTAGAGAGCACCCAGGTGGACAAAACATGATCCTACAGAGTGTCCCCAGCCCCAAGGGAGGCAGAACCCTGATGGCATCTAATGTTGGTGCAGTGCTGGGATATCCTGGTCATGGCTTGTCCACCGTGGCCATGGAAGATTTCCATGGTAACAGGACAGTGGAGGGAGACTCAGACAGCCCATCGCCCCAAGGAAAAGGCAACCTGGTCTCATCCACCAGGCATGAAATATGCTCCATGGCAAAGCCTTTTCCAGGACACCTACTCACAGGGGTAGCAAACATAGACTGCAGCCTCTGGACCTTCTCAGGAGGCTTCTCCAGAGCAGGCTGTGCAGAGAGCAGGTAGCACTGCTGGGATTAAAAAGCTCCATCAGTACAGGGACAGTAATTACTGCTCCATCCATCAGGGGTAAACTGTGTTTGCCAGTTGTTATTTTTAGTTGCTTCAATAGAAGAGAACACATTTTTGTCAATCTTCAGGAGAGAACAGTGGATTTCTTCTGGGGGAAGGAGAGATGCTTGGAGAGAATTAAGGAGGCTGCAGCTCTGCCTTTTGTACAACCCAGCACACCCTGTGCTGTGAGTCGTTTTCCTGGGAAAGAGGCAGTGTCTCTGCATCCATCCTGGAGCAAGATGTAAGCAGCAGCCCTGAGCTCTGTGCCTGCAGGCCGTTGAGCACTGCAACGGGCTGCTTGTCAGCTCTGCACCAGGTTCCTGCCATCTGCCTTCTTTGGGTGGAGAAGCCCTTGAAAATCCATCCATTGGTTGTGCTTTTAGTCTGGAGGAGGCTCAGGGGTGACTTTATCGCTCTCCACAACTCCCTGAAAGAAGGTGGTGGTGAGCTGGGGGTCAGCCTCTTCTCGTAGCAACAGGACCAGAGGGACTGGCTGCAAGTTGCACCAGGGGAGGTTCAGGTTAGAAATGAGGAGAAATTTCTCCTCAGAAAGAGCAGTTGGACATTGGAACAGGTTGCCCAGGGAGGTGGTGGCATCACCGTCCCTTGGGGTGTTCAAGGAAAGGTGGGATGAGGTATTTAGGGATATGGTTTAGTGAGTAATATAGGTGGTAGGGGGACAGTTGGACTAGATGATCTTGGAGGTCTTTTCCATCTTTAATGGTTCTGTGATTCTGGGGTGTACAGAGCAAACTTCAACACCAACTCTGAAAAATGACCACTTGGTTTTCTGGGTTATTCAGTCTGGGATCTGTTGCAAAGCATCAGTTTGATTGACAGGAAATTTGATTGTGGTTAGTGGTTTGCTTTGTGCCAGGTCAGCGGGACTCACCAAGTGAATTGGGGTTTTTGGGGGTGGCCCAGGCAGAGGCAGGAAGGAAGAGCTAGCCATGGTGACACTACCACCCTGCATCTCCTGATAAAGCATAAATAAATGGAAAAAGCCTCTGTCCTATCTTTCTCTGTACCCTCACCAGCACGCCTGGGGCTTTTCTACCATCTGTCTGTGTGTCTGTCTCTTTCCTTGGCACAATTGTGCCGAGAGGCGGGATGAAGGATCTGAAAAGCACATTCCCTTCCTTACTTTGGTCTCTTCCTGCATGGATAGGGTTAATCCTCATTATTATTACACGAAGGAAATGCTAACCAGCATCCACTGAGGGGATGCCAGAAGCCAGGCCGGTGGTGGAACAGCTGATGTGCTAGACATGGGGCCTGGCGAGCGCCTGACGTTTCTGGCTGGCTCTGCTGTTCCACACCCAGGGCGGTCGCCGCGTCCATCACTGCCAAACCTGGGGCTAACCTTGAGCTGTCTTTAACAGAGACCACAGTTGGTACCTGTGGGGCTTCATCTGTTTATAGCAGAATGAGAAAGAGCTGGTATCTAGGGATGTAACTGTTCCCACGATAAATCTCTCCCTGCCTCCACTGCACTTCTGCTCCTGCAGAGGGGAGCTCACAAAAAAAATCCTGGTTTATCAGAAATTTCCTGTCAGAAATTCCACAAGGTATATTTTAGTTACAGAGGTAAAGTCTGGAAAGATCAGCAAACACAATACATTTCTGCTATGTAAGCATTTTCTCCATCACAGACCTTTCTGATTTGTTTCTTAGGTGGGTGCCCGGTTGAGCTCCCTGCTGACCAAGCTCCTCAGCCTGCAGATCCTTCTCATAAATTTGCAGTATTTAAGGGCAAAAAGCAAACCTCAAATCACCTGGGCTGGCTGCCTGTCCATCACAGGTTATTACATTTCAGTTGCTTACCTCTGTCTGGAGCCCAATTGGGAATACAGGCATCCATCCTTGAGCTGGAGATAGCTGTTCCCTTTGGCACCGAGAGTCAGTGGTTAAGCACCCTGGCTGGTGCCAGGAGATCAGCTCCATTTCCAAGCTGAATTTGTGTGGCTGCAGCTTCATTCCTTAGTTCTTGCTATGACTTTCTCCTCTGTGCCACCCCAGTCCCTTTGCAACCCCTGTTTTCTCTCTGAACAAGTCCATACAAGTTGTAGCAAGGTCAGCTCTTCATCTTCTTTATAAGCTCTTCAGGTATTTTTTCAGGAGTGTTTTCTCCCAGTCTTGAAATGTTTGGTGTATTTTTTTTTGGTAACTTCTTACTCCACACCTTCCAAAACTCCAAAGGCCAGCAGTGGATAAAGCATTAGGGCTTCTATGTGCATGGTGAAAATATCCCTTTCATCCCCAGCTGGATATGCAGGGGTCACATGCCAGGGACAGGTTTTTCTCTGAATTCCTCATCCCCCTTTAGAAAGAACCCCACATCCTTCTCCCTTCCTTACTGCTCTGCCTCTGGCAGTCAAAAGGTTTTTCTTTGTAGGGCTCAGCAGACTGAGATGACCACCAGACCCTGCTGACTCCTGTCAGCTGAGTGCCCCAGCGCTGCTGACAGCTGCTTGCTGAGGGGTTGGCAGCTGGCCCATGGCTCCTTTCAGGTATGCAGTCTAAAAAATGAATTCTAAGAAAGTCCTTTTAGCACCTTTTAGAGATGGAGTGATGCAAGAATCTGGCCGCATAATGGAAATGTGGGATAAAGCACAGGGACCAAGGGTGGTAATGAGGCAGAAACCAACGTGAACATCCCACAGGCTCTGAGTGACTGAGCTCACTGTGACCCTGCTGAGTGCTGGATGCTGGGCTCCAGCTGCTCTTGCAAGAGATTTTAGGCAGCAGCAGGATGATGAACATCAGCTTCCTTGGCAGGGCCAGGGGCTCAGCCCAACCACCATGTCTTACCTTTGATGAGCAGTGGGAGAACAGTGTCAGATAACTGCTGCAGCCCAGACAGGATGGTGTAACCTGGCCCAGCACACTCACCTGGATGGGTTTTACATCTGTCTTGGGGGCCTAAATAATTGCTGTGATTTGCAGAGGTCACCCAGTAGCTGCTCCAGCGTTTCATAAATCCTCCCTTAGCAAGCGTGGTGTTTTGGCCCTGGCTGGAGGCCAGATGCCCACCAAAGCTGCTCTCTCACTCACTCCCCTTTTCAGCTGGACAGGGGAGAAAATAGATATTGAGAGGCTTAGGAGTGGAGATAAGGACAGGGAGAGATCATTCCACAGTCAGTGTCACAGGCAAAACAGACTCAACACAGAATAAAGGAAAGAAAACTCTAATTGATGACACTGCCCTGCACCCCCAGTGACACCAGAGTCAGGTAATGAGAAGTGTAACCAGCTCTTAAGGCTCCTCCCCTCACCCCTCCCTTCTTAGCACACTGAGCTTTAGTCAGGATTTCGCTCCCTTCTTCCCCCACATTGTGGCATGGGGAGGGGCAGGGACTGGGGGAATGGGGGTTTGGTCAGTTCGTCACCAGTTTTCCTTCTTAGCTGTGGGGGGGGGGTGTGTGGTGGATGGGTGGGAAGTGGGGGGTCATTCCTCAGACCCTTCCACTGCTGCACTGTAGGGTGCCACCCATGGGAGACAGTCCTCCACGAACCTCTCCAACATGAGTCCTTTCTGTCTGGGCTTCAGCTCCTCACCAACTGCCTCAGTGCAGCTCCCTTCCATGGGGTGCTGGCTGACCTTCAGGCCCAGACTGCTCCTGGGGCTGGTCTCCCATGGAGTCACAAGTCCCCCAGCAAACCTGCTCTGGCAAGGGTTGGTCTCTCCACTGGCTGTAGGTGGAGGTTCTGCTCCCCATCATCATCTATGGGCTGCAGAGGGACAGCCTGCTTCACCGTGAGTTTCTCCATGGGCTGTAGGAGCATCTTTCTCTTGGGCACCAGGAGTACCTCACCAACCTTCTTCACTGACCTTGATGTCTGCACAGTTTCTTACACCTTCTCACTCCCTTCTCTGGGGGCACAAAACAGCTGCTTGTGGTTTTTTGCTCCTAAATGTGATTCCCAGAGGTGTTGTGACCATCACTGATGGGCTCAGCCTTGGTCAGCAATGACTCTGTCCTTCAGCCAGCTGGTGTTTGCTCTCTCAGGCCTGCAGAGACCTTCTGGCTGCTTCTTGCAGAATCCACCCCTGCAGCCCCATCCTCCACCACAACCCAGCCATGCAAACCCACAACAGAAAATTACTGTAGAAGCCTGTTTCAAAACCATCCTGGTGCAAGAGCTCATGGAATCTTTGCTCTTGCCTGTGCATCCCCGTGCAACCTGAGCACCTCCGGCCTCTGGAAGCATCTGTGGGCAGGGTGGATGGTTCAGCCTTCCCTAAGCTGATTAACACGTTGTCCATCTTCAGGTCATTGAGCCAAATCTCCACTGCTGCAAATAGATGCAGCTCCTGTTAAATTCATTGCAAACTGAGGTGTGTAAACCAAAGCTGAATTTCAGCTGGAGTCTCTTTATTCTGTAATAAAGTACTAAATGGATTGCCAGATTTGATATTCTCTCATAAATGTCTAATTAAGGAAAAAGCAAACCTCTGCTTGATAAAATCCCTGACTGATAGTACTAATAAAACGTCATAAATGCAATGAATGTTGTGATAATGCTTTTAGAGACTAATTGCCTTTCATTATCATTAGCACAGAACTGATCAGCACCCAGGCTAAGATACTGCTGTGGCAGTGTTGTCAGATGCAGGACAGGAGATGGCCAGGAGGAAGAGGAGAAAGCAGCAGTCTTTGTGTCCAGCTGCTGGACTTGACACCTTCCTCAGCTATCCCTGGACCAGAGACCACCCTGTGGCTCTGAGAGTGGGGAGCCCTGTCCCCAACCCCCCTGCCATGGGCAGGGACACCCTCTACTAGCCCAGGTTGCCCAAAGCCCCATCCAACTTGGCCTTGAACACTGCCAGGGAGGGAGCAGCCACAGCTTCTCTGGGCAACCTGTGCCAGGGCCTCATCACCCTCACAGAGAAGCTAGAGATGGTTGTGTGGAAATTATGTGCAAATATGCAAATTATTTCATTACGTTGCTGGCATGAAATGCCAGATGCAGAGCAGATAAAAGCTTGGCAGCTACAGACATGAGGAAAGTGAAAACGAGTTCAAAGAGGGATGCTAAACCCCTTTGTCCTCCTCTTGCCTTCTGTGTGAGTGAGCTGTTGGGGGAAAGAACCCCTGGTTGGGGGAAAGAACCCCTGTAAAGAACCCCTGGTGGGTTCTGGCTTGAGAAAGCGTGACATCTCCACCTAGCTTCCCACAGCTGCCTCCAAGGTGTTTGGTTAATGCAGCTGAACCTGGGATGGGATCTATTCACACACTGAGCTGCATCTGTGCTGCATTTGCAGCACATGTGTATTCCTCCTGGCCTCCTGTGGTAAATCATGAGTGGTAGAAAGACTGGGGCACCAGGAGCTTCTGGTTTCTTCATCCTCCAAAGTGAAAAGCTGAGATTGGATGTTAGAAAGCAAAATTTTTACTGAAAGATTTGTCAGGGTTCCAGGGCTGTGGTTGAGTCACCTTCCCTGGGTGTGTTCAAGGAAAGGGTAGATGAGGTACTTTAGGGATCTGGTTTAGCTTAGGATGGGAATGGTTGGACTCGATGATCTTCAAAGGTCTCTTCCAACCTTGTGATTCTGTGTGTAATATGTTTTTTGCAGAATTTGTGGTCTAACCCCACAGCACTGGGGCTCAGGAAGGACCCATGGGGGGTGTGACACGCAGGTGTGAAACACCTGGAGTTGTGATGCTGAGGAAGTTTTGAGAGAACACCACTAAATCCTTGCAGCACACACCTTTTCCCACTCCAGATGGGTGTCACTCTGGCTGTTGGTCAGGAGGCTGTACAGATCCAGGCCTGAGGAGGGCAGCTGCCAGTGCTGACATCCCAGCATCGCTCCCACCCCGAGAACCCACCTGCTCCACAAAATCCCAACCCTGGCTGGCTTCTGCCAGCCTTGTCCAGCCCCACGCTCAGAGCCTCAGCAATCGGATCATTTAATAAACCATCTCATTTTGGGCTGTTTTGTGTAAAGCATTTTACCTGCCTTTATTTCTCACATTGCTTTGTATTCCTTCAAACTCCAACCCCGCAAACCGATGCGGTGCCGCTATTGTTGCCTCTAAAATGTTTACTCCTGGCTCTCTTTAGGACCTAAAAGGCTGAAAACTGCATCGTAATTGCCCAATTAGTCCTAATGCTGCGTAGTGTTGACTGTTTAGTTACCATATATTGTGTACAGAACTAATTGTGGTGAAAGTAAATGAATGTGAAGGAAACAAACAAGCTACTAGAAAATAATTACTTGGAGTGTTTCTTTTTAGTACCTGTACAGCAGATTTCATTATAGTCAACAGCTTCTAAAGCTGCTTGAAATAGCGGTATTTGTCATTTTCATAGAAACTTGATAATGACATTAATTTATCTTAATGGTCTGCTCTATTGTTATAAATAGTAAAATTAGCTTAAATTGTCTTGCTTTTGCTGGTTTTGGATGGCTCCAAAGGGCCCCACAACAGCAGATGAGTAGATAATTTGGTGTGCTTGACAGATTTCCAATAATTTGTTATGTGGAACATGAGGTAATGCTAGTGCCATTAATGTTCATTTTCCTCTAAATTCATTACTGCCCTTTTCCCTTTTATCTTTTTTAATGTCTGGGCCATTTTTCTATATTTCAAGTGGAGCTACAAAGCCTATTCATATTCAGCTATAGTAGCTATTAACATTCTGCACATAGAGAACATCATGTAGAAAAACAACTCTTTATGAAATGATGAGGCTGGTGGCTATTTATGCTGGAAAGTAGGCAAAATGGGTTGTTTGCTGGTATTAGGGATTGGCTGTAATTAAGTCAAATGTAATTTTAAAGAAATTTAAATGTTTTCATTTTTATAGCCAAGGTAAAACACAATTCAGGGAAATTCTAAGAAGGTGTAAATGCATTAATAAAAACTATTTTCCCTGTTTTCTGCCACTCCTGCTTAAACTTCGCCGAGGATTTTATGCACAGCTAGTTATTTGCACAACATTTTCTACCCAATTTAAACCTAATTAGTCTTGGGAAAGTATTAAAATTAACGGTACTCTTATGTGGGTTTGCTGATATGGTAACGATCTGAATAAACAGGAGAGCTTTCCATCAGGGAAGAATTATTTTGCTGCCTTCTCCTTTTCTTTCTTTTTACTTCTGTATCTAACCAACATTGGCATCCTCTTCCCCTCCAAGTGCAAAGCTGCAGAGCAATGGAAGGGGATGGGGGGGGATGTGTTTTGCTCTTCACATCTTGCCAGCATATATGTAGCATATATGAAACCCCAGGAGAAGTGGTGAGATGCAAGACTGGTGACTGCCATGGGCTGACTATGGAGGGATGCCCAACACCATGGCCATGTCCCAGTATGTGGCAGGGGAGCAGGGGTGGGCCAGGAGGGGAGAGGGGCATTGTTTTGGGGCAAGATGCCCTTGCCCCAGCCCTGGCTGGAGAATGGTGGTGAACCCCTGCTTAGCCAGAGGGGAGGGGGATGACCCTTTCATCCCCCTTTCTGATGGAAGGCACTCGGTGAGCTGTTGATCTTGGCAGGCCAATGTGAGTGCTTCCACCAACATGTGTCATTTCAATGGAACTTTGAAGGGAAAGCACTCCTGAGTGATGAGCATATTGTTGGAAATTGCCATTTTATCAAATATCAGGGTTGTTTCTCAGAAAAGCTTCATCAAGAATGCTCTTAATTTTCGTATTAATTTTACATTATTGTTAGTATTCACGGAGTCACAGAATGGCTGAGGATGGCAGGGACCTCTGGAGTTTATTTGGTTCAACCCCACTCCTGCTCAAGCAAAGCCACCTCAGGCTGTTTGCCCAGGACCGTGTCCAGATGGCATTTGGAATTCTCCAAGATGGGAGCTGGTATCTCTTCAGTTTAGGTGTATGAGGCAACACACAACTCTGAGAGACCACGAGTTAACCTGAGAGTCAAACAAAGCATTATGTTAAACTTGTCATTAAAATCAGCCACTGCTTATGCCTGATGTAAACATTCCCCCTTTGTCTATGTCCCAACATTGCTGTGACTGCATGACAATGAGACCACCTCACCCAGATTTAAGAGCCCAAGGGTGAGTGCCCTCATGCCATCTGGCATCACCCTGGAGCACCTCAGCGGTGGCTTGTGGGGATGCTCTCCCAGCATGGACCTTCCTGAGTACCCACCCCTTGGGTGCCCCATCTTTACACCTCACCTTATGTACTTAATGTTGTCCAATGGCACTTGCATCCCAGGAGAGGAGCTGAAATATTCTTCATGGCCTAAATCTTCTTGACCAGCCTGAAAAACAGACTCTCTCAGGAACTTCACATGTGACTAATTTGGAGAACTCCTCAGAAGCACTACTGGGATTCAACTTGCCTCCTTCTAGACACTATTGTGCAAAAGTTGATACCTTGGCAGCTCATCCCTTCTTGCTTCTGAGACAGGGAAAAAAAAAAAAGAGCTATGCCCACAGCATGAGTCATCTGATTTATTTTAGACGACGACATTAGGATGAGATGAACAGCACCTGTAAGTGCCAATTTCTCTCCATTAAGGAGAAAGAGAGCCCAAGCTCCCTGATATAAACATTAGGTATCAGTGTGATGGATATCTGTGCCTGGGCTGAGCATCTCTATCCTCGTGCCTCACACACAGACTGTTGGCAGGACAGACACTGCCTGGTGAAATCCTGTTCCCTCATGAGGCTCCTGGGGGGGCTCAAAGATTGCACAGCTACAGGCGTGTTGCAGTTCAAGGGAAGACATGGAGCTGTTGGAGTGAGTCCAGAGGAGAGCCACGAAGATGATCAGAGGGCTGGAGCACCTCTTCTGTCAAGACAGGCTGAGAGAGTTGGGCTTGTTCAGCCTGGAGAAGAGAAGGCTCCAGGGAGACCTAATTGCGGCCTACCAATACTTAAATGGATCCTCCAGGAAAGTGGGAGAGGGACTGTTCACCAGGGAGTGTAGTGATAGGACGAGGGGCAATGGCTTCAGGCTGAAAGAGGGTAGGTTTAGGTTAGATGTTAGGAGGAATTCTTCCCTGTGAGGGCAGTGAGGCCCTGGCACAGGCTGCCCAGAGAAGCTGTGGCTGCCCCCTCCCTGGCAGTGTTCAAGGCCGGGTTGGATGGGGCTTTGGGCAACCTGGGCTAGTGGAGGGTGTCCCTGCCCATGGCAGGGGGTTGGTTCTGTGATAAGGCATGGAAGTGCAACACCATTATGCATTGCAAAGTCTGTCTGGGCTTCCAGAACTTCTGTTTCTTCTGAAGTTTGAGCTGAAGCTTACCTACAGTGTCCCCAGAGGTTTTGTTTTGCCCTTCCTTTTTTTGTATACATGAGTTTGAAATCTTTATTTTTAATAATGCACTTGTCTTATTGTTAAATTCTGAGGATGTCGCTGTGTAGGCCGAGTTTTAGGAAAACCCTTTCTGTCTGTTGCTGCTCCTGCACTGAGAAATATATCGACTTGACTGAGCATTTGTAATTAAAACACCTGATATTGCAAGCTTCCAGAGAGGCATGGCATGACAGTGAGACACACCTGGCTGAGGCTGGAAATGACACATTTTCTCTGTGTTTGCAAATGTCTGTCACAACATGCCAGGTTTGCTCTTCTCTCCCCTCTTAGCTTTTAGCTGTTTGACAACGAAAAATCAAGCTAAACGAAGGGGAAATCTGCCTGGCAAAGATACTTCTCTGTGCTCAGCCTGCTGCCCCTGTGATAAAGGTGGTAATTTTTTCATTTCCACAGTGCCAACAGCTGTGAGCAGCCAGGTGAGCAGCCCCTTGGTCTTCGCCACGAATGGGGGACAGCAGGAGAGCAATGCAGCATCTGAAGGATGTGGCTGAGAGAATTTTTGCCCTAAGCCAAGGAAGATGAACATGTGGCTGTTCATTTGTAAAATAATAACAAAAGGATGAGCTGTGAGCCTCTTGCCTTATTCACTTCAGTTGACCTTACCTGGAGTCCCTCAGAGGAAGCTGTGGCCAGTGCTGATGTTGTCAGGCAGTGGTGTGATGGCTGGGTTCTAAGTAGGAGGCTGTTAGTGTCAGACTGGTTCTAAGTAGGGGGCTGTCAGCATTTCCACTCACAACCTTCTTTTTCAGGGCTTTAGTGTGTGGAAGGTTGCTCTCCTTTGGGGCTCTGCACAGAGGAGTTTGTTTAGGGAGCGAGTGGTTTGTTCGGTTGCGTTTCACACAACAGGTACTTGGGTGCTCCAGCCACGGGAAACAGCAATAGCTGAAGAGCTGTTGTGGACTTGGCAGCATTGGGTTTGTGGTTGGAATTGATGATCTCCAGGGTCTTTTTCCCAACCAAAATGATTCCATGGATCCTGTGCTAAGGCAGCACAGATTAAGATGAAGTCAGGCCAGTACAGCCGTGTCCTGTAGATAATCCCTGTGTAGCTCAGTCATGTTGCCCACGAGACTGTAACACACCCAAAGACCTGGATTTCTATTCCTCAGTAGAATCAACTCACTCCAATAATAACCAAAGGGCCTTCTAAAAGCAGACAAATGCTTAAGGCTTCATTAGATCAGAGCAAGTTTTCCTCTGGGTGTGCAGAATCAGCCACGCTTCTGCGGTGCTTCTCGACTGACTCTGCTCCTGATAAAAAAAGCATCCTTTCCCTACCTGCCTCACCAACAGAAATCCAAAGACAAGGAATTAGAATGAAATGAGTGTAGACAGAAGGGTATCTGATGGATGCCTTCAAAGCCTGCCCTGGGGTTGAAAAACCTGTCCTGACTTTAGCTTGTGGCAGCGGTTCGGGCCCAGGGTGGTGGGCTCAGTCCTTCCCAGGTCTTGGTACTTGGGTACCGAGTATAGATTGCATAAAAGGTGAGGGGAAGGAGAGTTAGGAGTGAAAGAAGTAAAGAAAAGTGAGCTGCTTTTTGGTTTTTTTTCCATAGCTATGACTGATGCACGGCTGTGCCTCGAGTCAGGAAGGAAAACAAGCAAGTGAAATTCAGTCGTGCCCAAAAGGCTGCAGACTTTTAGATGAGTATCTGCAATTTGTCACCTATAAGTACTTCTAGATAATTATATGAGCAATTATATACATGGGTAATACATGATATATAGTAATAAAAATTTATTGTCTATAAAATATGGTAGAAATTTACCTACAGTTTCCCTGTCCTGAGGTTTTGGTTGACTATGCACCCTCGTTCCTGACTGCATCCAGCCAGGCTGGGAAGCAGGATGCTACCAAAACCCATCCTTATGCAAGTGCTGCTAATACAAGTGGTCTTGGGCCCAGGCTGGGGATTTTGGAGAGTGTCCTTGGAAATTGGTAGCACTCAACCTCCAAGGGGGTACCTGTGGCCACTGACTGAGGGAATGTTTCCCTGTCAGTTCTTGAGTCCCAGGAGACTCAGCTGATGGGATTTTTCTGTTTTGCTATGATTGATATGAATGGCTTCAAATTGAAAGAGGGGAGATTGAGATCAGGAGTTGGAAGTACTCACGGGTGAGAAGCTGGACAGGAGCCACCAATGTGTGTCTGCAGCCCAGAAAGCCAACTGCATCCTGGGCTGCATCAAAAGAAGTGTGGCCAGCAGATTGAGAGGGGATTCTGCCCCTCTGCTCTGCTCAGGTGAGACCTCACGTGGAATACCATGTCCAGCTTTGGAGCCCTCAACACAAGAAGCACATGGACCTGTTGCAGCATGTCCAGAGGAGGACACAAAAATGATCAAAGGGCTGGAACACCTCTACTATGGAGATAGGCTGAGAGAGTTGGGCTTGTTCAGCTTGGGGAAGAGAAGGCTCCAGAGGGACCTTGTAGTGGCCTTCCGGTGCCTCACAGGTGTCTGTAAGAAAGCTGGGGAAGAACTGCTCATGAGGACATGTAGCAGTAGGACAAGGGGTTCTGGTTTTAAACTCCAAAAGGAGAGATATATGTTGGATATTAGGAATAAATTCTTCAGTATGTGGGTGGTGGATCACTGGCACGGGTTACCCAGAGAGGTAGTGAAGGCCCCATCCCTGGACATATTCAAGGTCTGGCTTGATGGGGCTCTGAGCAATCTGATATTTAAAGGTTCCTTCCAACCTTACACTTTCTATGATTCTATTAGGAAGAAATTCTTCCCTGTGAGAGTGGTGAGGCCCTGGCACAGGCTGCCCAGAGAAGCCATGGCTGCCCCCTCCCTGGCCAGGTTGGATGGGGCTTTGGGCAACCTGGGCTAGTGGAGGGTGTCCCTGCCCATGGCAGGAGGGTTGGGACTGGATGGTCTTCGAGGTCCCTTCCGACCCAAAGCAGTCTGTGGTTATGTCTCACTAGGTTTCTGGCAGATGCTTTTGGGTCTTTCATTCATGAAGCTCCTTGTGAAATACAGACCAGGCTGCCCTGGACAGCTGAGACACACACCCTGAAAACACTATTTTTGATGTCAGGGAAAGTACTCAAACTCCCAGAGATGATGCTGTCAGCCAGGGGAAAGGCAGTAAAGCTGGCAATGCTGATGCACCACAGGAGGATGTCCTCAGTGGGATGCAGTGTGTGGGTGTGAGAACCAGCCACGCACCCCAGCAAAGACAGCCTGAGGAGAGGGCTTCTGGGGCCAGAGGTGGGGTCTTGCTGCCCTGCTGAACCAGCCAGGACCAGGGTGCCAGCCCTGGGAATCTGGGGGGGCACTCAGCACCCACTCAGCTTTTAGCTTCAAAGGATGGGAGATAAAAACGTGCGTCCAAAACACTGTGTGCAGAGGACTAAGGGGCAGGGTGACAGGTTTCCAAAAGGTGAGGCCGGTGCTGCAGGGCAGCACAAGCTGCTGACTCGTTACATCACCCACCCCTGCACCGGGCAGTGCCAGAAAAACCCCTCCCAGTCATGGTGAGTGGAAAGGCTCATGGCTGCTGCTAGTGTGGACTTGCTGACAAAGGTGGTGAGATGTTTCCTGGGTGAACTGAGACACTGAAGGAGTGAGCTGGGCTGGTTGCAGTGGGAGACATGGCGGCCCCACGGTGTACCCACTCCATGAGAAAAATGGTCTGAACCTGCACTGGACCTCCAGTATCCCCAGTGTAGAGAAGCAGAGGGACTGGTTTTACTGTGGGAAGTACAGAGTCGGATCCTGGGTCATTCTCAGCCCAGCTCATAACCCAAAGGCACCAGGGGAAGAGGGACCACTCGCTTTTCTGCTCACCCAGAGAGTGATGTGCTGGAGGCACCTCTGCTCCTCGGGCAGGGAGCTGCAGCTGGAGGCCGACGCAGCAGACGGCGCATGAGATATCTCGCCTCTTCCTGTGGGGCAGGTTAACTGGGATGTAGGAGAGGGGCTGGCTGCTCTCTCCTGAGATCAGTTGCAACTCAGGAGCTGTGCCCCAAAATTTACCAATGATCAGAGTTGGACTTTATCTGAGCCGAGCTGGAGATGGGGTAACTGACATTCAGCTGCTCTGCCCCCAGTGTGGACCCACATCAATCTGTTTTTCAAGGTTTCTGGTAAGACTTGGCCGTGCTGCTCAGGCCAGGCTGGAGCTCTTTGCTGTATCATTAATTCCTTGGCTTGTTTTTTCTTTTTCCAAAGTTCTCTGCAGGTCATTCCTCCCCCCCCAAGTGCAGCGAGAGATGGAAGGGCACACTGACTGAAATCATTATTGATCAACAGTTACATCTCAAAGCTACGCAGAGCCATTATTTCACCGAGATGCAAACAAAATGGTTTTGCATCATGCAAATTATTTTCCTATTTGAAACGCAGAATCTCTCTCAGATAGCTTTAAAACCCACATCGTAGTGAAGCATCCAGTTTGTTCCATTAACTACTCACGGAGTCAACTGGAGAACCACTGTTATTAATTTCAATGGAAAGCTAAAATGCAGTTCATTTTCTGTAATTGCATGCCCATCACCTAAAGACCCAGGAAAAGCTTTTAATCCAAGGCATTTTTAGAAGGGTATGATTACATCGCATATCTTCATAAGGTGCATAATTACCACAGCATCAATTGCAAAGAAACACAAAGAGCCAAACTTCCCAGGCTGTTAGAGAGCAGCGTGTCCCTGGCCTCCACTGCCCCAGGGCTGCGCAGCTCAGGCGGCGTGTGGGGTGCTGGGGTGGGTCCTGGAGGTGGAGGATGTCTCTGTGATGGTTTCTCCACGGTGGGGAGGAGCAAACCCAAAAACTATCCCCTTGTCAGGCTGCACCCCCAGCACCAATGGTGCTGGACGTGCTGGAAACCCAAAATACCCCTTCTGCCTCCCCACGCCGCAAACCGTGTGGTACCTGTCAAGAGGATGATGCAGAGAGACCCTGAGCCTGGAGTAGGCATAATGGACTGGAAGATACCTTGGGAAAAGCAGCACTTAAAGGGTTGTAGGGGAGTGGCCAAGCATTGCCACAGCAGGGCAGTGGACAGGGAACACGCTAAAAGGCTGGAAAACATGATGGAAATCTTGAGAAGAAAAACGTGAGGCTAAATGCTATTTATGCTATTTAGTTTAAGGTTGAGAAAGACTCCATGAGGTGCAGAACATTCAGCTGAGCAGAATTGCACCCTGAGGGCACAGGAAAACCGGCTGCAGCTGGACGGTTGAGCCTGGAGCCCTGGACCAGCTCCCTGGGATGGGGTGAGGGCTGCAGCCTCCTTGACTCTATTCAATCAAAACAAATCCCGTGGCACCTCAGGCATGCCTGTGGGAAGAGAAAGCTCCAGCTGGAGGGAAGAAGAAAGGAAAACCTTTGGGTTTGAATTATTGCTTGGCTGTTTGGCTCAAGGAGGGACGGCCGGGACTGCCTGCTGTGATTCAAGGCTGCTGCAGCCCGGAGGCATCCTGGGCAGGGTTTCAGTGCAAGGCCGCTGTGGCCAAGCTGGGCTCTTTGCATTCTCAAACCTGAACCAGAGGGGAAACTCAAATCCTTGGAAACACAGAGATGCTGGAAGACCAACCCACTTCAGTCAAGCGCTTGATGTGCATTAGCAGCCCCTTTCCTCCAGCTCTTGGCTTCAGTCCTCTCCCACTTCAAGCAGTGATGGGTGATGAGCAGTGGCTGCAATGGCAGAGGTGTGACAGTGCTGAATCTGTTTCAGCGCTGAATCTGTTTCCTTCCAGGGCTGCTTCACTAGTAAAGAGGAACCACCTCTTGCTGCATCCCACAACAACCCTTTGATTGACTGCAAAAAGAACTAGATGCACTTAGCACCTCAGTGGATGAGGACTATGGTGAGCAATAGCGGTGGCAGAAGCAGCTGTTTGGGAAGTGATTTAGTTAATTAAAGAAGAAACAAGAAGGTCGAGCTGTGCCTGTGCTGTGCTGTATCTGACCCGCACACGTGCACAGGACTGCGGGCTCCCAGCTTGGTTTGGGGTTGTGGGGTGGGTTTTTTTAAGCTGTCCCCTTTCCCCAGACACAAGCCCATTTGTTAATGTTAGTGGGGGACGTTTTGTAAGGTTTCAGGATCCCTGGTAGTTTATGCTTGGAGCTTTCTGCGACTGTTGCTCCAATATGGCACTGTATTAAAATTTAATATGATTAGAAAGCTCAATTGTATAACCAAGGGGTTATACTCTTTATCTATTCTAATCTGATTAAAACCCTTCTCTTCTGTAGCTTTCCACAATCGCTTTACAGCAAGAACTGGGAGCCAAGCCATGGGCCCTTTTAGTTTGTCCCTGATCAAAAGAACTACCAGAGGCGTTCCTTACTTGTGTGCTTCCTGTGCTTCCATGCAAAGCTGGGTCCCAACCATGGACCTGGCTCTATTTGGCTCCAGTGGAGCTGCTTGCTGAGAAAGGGCTTGTGGAACAGGGGGATGCCTGGGCTCACCCCAAGCCTGGTTAAGGTTCAGTCCCCACTTGCTTTAGGGGCAGAAAAAGGTCTTGCTGCCAGGGACAGAGGTTGCTAAGCAGTGAAATCACTACAAGTAGCTAATGTCATGGCTACATCTAACACCCATCACAGCATTAAATTCATCATTGTAATTAAATTCTCTCTCTGCTTATGACACCGTCTCCCTTACGTGGTGTGTCTCACCCAGCCCAGTGGTAAACTAGTTAATGCAAGAGAACCCATCCACCTCTAATTTCCATTGCCACTTAGTGCTCATACACCACAACTCATTGTCAGTCTGTGGGCACAGCACAGAAAACGTGCTGCAGGGAATGCAATTAGCCCACAAATAATAGGTAAAGGCCTCAAGAAAGAGCTCTGCTTTCCTGACACTTCCCTCTTCTCCTTCAACTGTCTACCTGACCACTGCCAGTGCTTGGGGTGGCAGAAGAGCCATAGTGAGACCAAACACGACTGCTGCAACAGCGGCTGCTCTGCACCACTGGACACTATGTTTTGGGGCTGCTAACGAACCCCTAGACAGCAGAGGTTACGCTGTGTGCCACGGAACCGTAGCGTTAAGGATCTCCAAGCCCAGAGCTAAGGGAGTGCTCCAGACATGCTTACATGTACCCTTGGCAGCTGCCTCTTAGAAGGTGGGGATGGTCGTTTTGCAGACCACCTCCCCTCCTCGACACCCACGACTGAATCACCACCGAGACCACGTCCACTTACTCTGGTGTAGCCAAAGCTGGTGGTCACTGCTGTGCCGAGCTGCAGCAGAATGCCAAGCAGCCTCGATGCTACCGCCTCTTCTGTCTAAACCCAAGCCAAGGTCTCCACAGCTTGTTGCTGCAGCTAAGGCAGGAAAGGTTCAGGAGGGGTGTTGAAGAGTTTAAGTCAGCTACTACTACTTTGGAAGGAGGGTGATGAGGAGCAGCCTCTCCTAAATGTGGTATTTGCCCCCAAGAGTCGCTGAAGAGGCTCTCCCCTTCCATCCCTTGCTCAATTCCTCCCCTTCCTGCAATGGGAGCTGCTGGCTCTCGTTCCCCCTTTGGCAAAACAAACCTGACTTTCCCTGCTGAGGCATACTGCTGTTTCTGCTTGGCTGTGCTTGCAACCCACAGATTCCTCCAGCCAGCCTTCACCAGCATCGCTTAACAACAAAAACAACCCCCAAACACATTCCTGTTCTTTCTAAAACAGCTTCAGGCGCAGAGAACACCATGCTGATGCTGAACAGGCTCTGCACCTGTCACCAGTGCAGTTTTGATCAAAACACCTCTTTGATTTCTGAGTTAAGTCTTCTGTGTCACTCTACAGATGGGAGCTCGTCGCCATCGTGTCAATTGCAACGCACCCCTGACATACACGCAGTGCCCATATCGTGCTGCTGATGTTCAGGGGACCCATCCACAGCAACAAAGACAGCATGAACATTTAGCTAGAGTTAGGCTTTCTTACCCTCTTAACATTATTTCAATTGTCCCAGAAGGATAAAGTTTAAAGCCTTCTCCATCTTCTGGCCATCAAGTAATTTAAGAATTGTTCTTCAGATTTACATCATGTGTGATGAGGTCACTGTAAATCATTTTCTGTCCCTCCTTTTTCTGTGTGCCAGGGCAGGCTCACTTTTTAGGAAAGAGAGTTTGCATATAAGTTGTCCAAGACAACTGGAATGAGGATGTCCACTGACCGTCCCCCATGTTACAACATCTCGGGCAGTGTGGCATCAGACACGTGTGGCCTTAGCTCCCCATCTGCCATTGTTGCTGTCCTGCCCAGCATACTCGTTCTTTAATTCATCAAGATTTCCTACCTTAGTTCTTTAACAAAGTTTTATGATCCATTAAATCTGCCTCAGAAATAAATGGTGGAGTTTCTGTAACTCGAAGGAACTCACTTTGCTTCTGCTATTACCGGTGTCACGTTATATCTGAGAACCAACATTTGATCTCCATGATACCCGCCCCAGATCTACCAGGGAATCTGGAAGTAAATGAATTCTTAATTCTTTTGTCATGTTGAATTTCCCCTTGAGTTGTTCCTGACTCTGAATAGGAAGTCTCAGGTTGTGAACATCTTCAGATTTCGCCTCACTGGCGTGCTGTGAAGCAGAATAAACTGGTTTATGTTCCTCACTGCAGATCCCCTAGGGCTGTTTGGGGAAGATGCTTCTTCTATGAAGCTCCAGCACACTGATCACTGGGTCCACCACCTCACACAACCAGCTCTGTGCACCTTCAGCTGCAACAATAAACTCATTAATCTATCTGTAATTACAACCCTGATGCTCTGGCTCTTACTGGGAGGTACAACAGCTAAAACTGCACTGGTAGATGTGGCTGGTTTCTTCTGCGTTTTGGTACACAGGCATGGAGAAGAGGAGGCTGAGGGGAGACTTTATCACCACCTACAACTACCTGAAGGGAGGTTGTAGAGAGGTGGGTGATGGTCTCTTCAGCCAGGTGACAGGAGATGGGACAAGGAGAAATGGCATGAAGCTGTGCCAGGGCAGGTTTAGATTAGATGTTAGAAAACAATTTCTTCCTGAAATGTTGTCTGGAACTGGAACAGGCTGCCCAGGGAGGGGGTTGAGTCACCTTCCCTGGATGTGTTCAAAAAAAGGGCAGATGAGGTACTTAGGGATCTGGTTTAGCTTAGGATGGGAATGGTTGGACTTGATGATCTTCAAAGGTCTCTTCCAGCCTTGTGATTCTGTGATATGGCTTTGTTTTAAAGGAACTCGTCTGCTCATAACCCACTAACTGCTGCAAGGAATGAGAATCCAGGTTCCGGGCAACTTTACTGCAAATCATTAAGAAATTGCTTTTAGACTCATTCCAGTTTCACAGGCATCTAAAGATAGAACATACTTGCCCGCAGGAGATGGAGATGGGAATTGATTACCAGGAGGCTCAAGTTTCGGCTGTAAAACTGATGTTTCCAGCAAGACTGTCGCCTTGCATCACATCTACGCTGTGAAAACATCCTCCAGCTGATCGCTACCAGCTGGTGTTGAGGGGAAAAGAGGAAACGTTGCTTGTGGTGTAGTATCTTAAGGCACAGATCTTACCTCTGCTTGAGCAACACCGCTCAGTGCTTGGAATCACTGGTCACCCTGGCTGGGTGAGCATCCCCTCAGACTCTTCTGGCACATTCACCAACTGTAATTTATGAGATATTGCAGCAGGAAAAAAAATTAAGACTCTTCTAACTGAGCCTGCATTGAGCTACCCACACAAAGAGCACAACAATGCTGTGAGTTATTACAATGAGCAGAATGAACTTTTATTTTCATTCATCCTTCATTAATACCATACAATTAGATACTGAGATCTGGAAAAGAAAATAATCTTGAAATAATTTAAAACAGAAGGCACGGAAAACCAAACCCAACTATGCAAGCTACAAGCTAAGGGGGGGAAAATTATTCAGGAAGGGAATGAATTCAGAAAGTCTGATCAAAAGGTACAGCACACAGAAACCAAACCTCACTGTTGAAGCTAAACCCATGCATTTGGTACATATAGATATAAAAGAAAAAAAAATAATCTAAAAATCTGGGTTTTGCAGGGTTTTGAATGAAAAGCCTAACTTTAAAAAATAAAACCCATTAGATCTAGTCCATATGTCCAAAACTTCCCTAAAATCTATACTAAGGTGTACTTTACAAAGAAAAATAATCTGCATTAAGAGCAAAGTCTATGGTGAAACAGCATCTGGCAACAGAGGGAACTTGTCCTTAAATCCATGAGAGTATCAAAGAAGTTTGGTGTTTGCTTCAGAAACAAAGACTCTCAGTACAGTAATATACTGCAGAGGACATTCTTTTGTATTTTAATATTATGAAATTAAATGGCTAGTGCACATGACAGAGAGGAACAAACCCACTTCATTCAGAGGGGATTTCTACAATTAATTTTTCCTATTTTTTTTTGGTTTTTTGGCAAAAGAGTAACTTTATTTCTTCTGAAAACAAAGCTCCTGGAATTAATGACATGCGATAATATGTCCCCATACTATGCTGGCTAAACTGGAAAATAAAATTCATGCTTCACCATTGAAATATGCTGTGAGTCTCAAATACATTGGCTGGTAATTAATAATACAATACAGAGGTCATTGGTAACATCAGCTCAGGGGGGGAACCTGGTTTATAGACGATGCTCTCTTTCCACTGACAGCACACGGGGTTTGCTTCCAGGTCAGCACATTTCTTTCCACGCTCCACCCCTCTTTTCTTAAACAACTGGGTGCTTAGCCTGCAAGTACCATGGGGAGGCAAAGTCTAGAAGTTACAGGTTGGTTTGTAAAAATACTAAATACAATCCAAGATAAACAGCGTTACGCTTACTGACAACTTAATAGCAGGTGCTCCCTAAAGGAAAAAAACATAAACAATAACATCCTGAAATGCAAAAGAGGTCGTTTCAGCATTTGATGTCAAGGCATTTGCACATTTGTCAGGAGGTGACAGAGCAAGAGTGAACTTTGGAGCTTACTTTGCAGTTGGACTTGAATTCAAAGAGCCTTCCTTCTAAGCCTGCCCTTATTTCCCTATTTCCCCTGGAAATAGGTCTCTCATTTTGAAATTACGAGCCAAAGTAGCATTGTTTCCACTCATGAATAAAGAGAGCTGACAACTACAATAGAAAGGGTAAAAATGATCTTTGTAAAAACGTTCACCAAAATTCTCTGACATAGCAAAACATTCACTGGTAAAGTCACACCCGGTACCGCTCGGAGGCGACCTCGGGCACACGTGTTCTTGCCAGCCTTGCGACAGTAATTACTTCCACACTTCTAGTCATTATAGGATACAAACTCTGTAATATATTAAAGTTTCCTAACAAAGAGTCCAATTATTGCACTTTATAAAAATTCCAGTCATATCAGGCTTTTGCCCTGCTTTTCTATGAACACTGATGCCCTTGCGAGAGAAGCCTGGGGGACCAAATAACTCCTGATAGGTAGGATGGGTCGCTTGAGTCGGTCCAAAATGCTGAATTGCAAATGGAAAGGCTTACAAAATGAGGAGATGTACCTTCTGAAACGGAACTTGATTCCCAGCAGATGTGTCACCGTGCTGGTGACACACTTCTCTTCGCAGGGAAGAACGGGCACATGGCTATTAGGTTTATATATCACCTATAACTCAAGGACTGTGCAGAGAAGCCCAAAGAACCGCTAAGTTCTTCTGCTAACTCTACAAGCCCGGTGGGGAAAGCTCAGTGACAGCTGTATCGGAGTGAGAGTTTCTCTCTGAGCTGGTGTGTGCTTGCGTTTGCGTCGGCAATGGGTACAGCAAACAGAAATGGCTATTTCAGGAGGGAGAGATACATAGAGTGTGTCTGACAGGCCCATAAAAAAAAAAGAAAATACAGCAGTTTTGGCCCTGCTTATAACCAGCTGTATCAACAGGGATAGAGGAGACTTTCGTGCCAGCTATCTAGAAAAAGAAGCTGCTTGAGAGCTGAAGCGATTCCCAAGATCTATATGAGGCTTCCAGGCCAGCAAATGACGGTTAAAGTTACTTTGTTCCTCTGCTCCTTCAGCATGGGGACGAGTGCAGAATGGCTCATTCCAACTGTGGACAGCCCGTTCACGGCAACAATCATATCACCACACCTGGAGACACAAGAAGAACACAGCCAGCAAACGGCGATTACTCCTCCGCAGTAACTGGTATGCAAAGACAAACAGCAACAAACAGTTTCCAATGGGTTGGAAGTGGAGCTAAGGAAACCCCGAAGGTTCAATCTTTAAGCCTGTTTCACTACTGGAACTCATCTGGGAAATTCCCAAACCACTGGATTTTAATTCTAATGATTCAAAAGGAGGTCTGGATGAAGAGCTGACCTGTAGGGCAATGTGAGGAAAGGTAGATGGCAAGATCTAATGGAGTCAAGTGAAGATAATGAGATAGTCTGTGCATGACAGAAGCATTTCTCTTTGTTTGTGTGGATTATAACACGTTTACACCAAACACTCCTTCACTGTAGGAGGTGTAAGTAAAGATACTTATGGGTACCAACCGCATTCCAACCCAGAGCCTTGTTTTCGATGGCTGACGATTTTGTCAAATGCAACCATTTGGCTTGAAACCTCCCTCAGCAGATGGTTCAGCTCAGAAGCTGTAGCACCTCTGAGTTTTGGAACAGGGAGTAGAAATTTGGGAGGATGCTATTTTCTGGCCTCGAGAAAATTGACCTCAAAGGGTTAAGTTTCGCTTTTCACAGGCGCGTGAGAAACTTTAAGAAAGCACCTAAGTTCTTCCTATACTAAGCATGCTCCAACTCCAAGCACCTCTCCTCTCTGGAGTGTTTGACATCCCCCAGAGCAGTCCAAAGTGACTAATTGAGATGAAACAGGACTTTTCACAGAATCACAAGGTTGGAAGAGACCTTTGAAGATCATCGAGTCCAATCACTCCCATCCTAAGCTAAACCAGATCCCTGAGTACCTCATCTACCCTGTTTTTGAACACATCCAGGGAAGGTGACTCAACCCCCTCCCTGGGCAGCCTGTTCCAGGCCCTGACAACTCTTGCAGGAAAACATTTGTTTCTAATGTCCAATCTGTCCCTGCCCTGGCACAGCTTCATGCCATTTCCCCTTGTCCCATCTCCTGTCCCCTGGCTGAAGAGACCATCGCCCACCTCTCTACAACCTCCCTTCAAGTAGTTGTAGGTGGGGAGAAGGTCTCCCCTCAGCCTCCTCTTCTCCAGGCTAAACAGCCCCAGCTCCCTCAGCCGCTCCTCAGAGGATTTGCCCTCCAGCCCCTTCCCCAGCCTGGTTCCCCTTCTCTGCACTTGCTCCAGGACCTCAAAGTCCTTCTTGTGGTGGGGAGCCCAGAACTGGACACAGCACTCGAGGTGTGGCCTCACCAATGCCCAGTCCAGGGGCACAATTACCTCCCTAGACCTACTGGCCACACTGTTCTTGATACAAGCCAAGATGGGCACACTGCTGCCTCATTCAGCCTGCAGTCACCCAACACCCCCAGGTCCTTCTCTGCCTGACAACTCTCCAGCCAGTCTCCCCCAAGCCTGTAGCACTGCATGGGGGTTTTCCTGAACCTGATCATCCCATCTATTGCAGGCATCAAAATGGATGATGAAAAGAAGCTCTCCTGAGCTTTCCTGGTGTCCTCCACTGTGGCAGAGGAAGAAAAGGCAGCGTGACCAACACTGGTCAAATATGCACTCAGAAGTGCTTCTCTGCGGGAACCAAGGCACCCCATCACCCATACCACAGTGCTATAGCTCACTGAGTGCAGTCTCACTCACCCAGCCCTTCTGATGAAGTTATTTCACCTTCTATAAAGTCACACAGGACAGGTCATGTAGGCAGAATAGCCTCTTATCGAACTGTGAGGTTATTTTCCTCCTTCCTCTCCAGCCAAACGAAACATTTACAGAACTCAAACAAACCAGAACAGCTTCAAAAAGCCCTGTCCCAGGATAACACATGGTGCAGGTTCTAAGGAGCTGTCTGTCTTGTTGATGCCCCATTTTTAAGTCCACTTTCACAGTGGGACTGCATGTTTGAACAGAGGGTATTATGTCATAATATCACACAAGAGCATCTTTTCCATTCCTTACAAGGGGGTAAGCGTGACCACAACCACTCTTCCCCTCTCCTTAGGAATGATGCTTGAATTTCCATTTGTGTGACGACTTGTAGTTATTAATTCCTCAATCTGAAATTGTTTACTTTGGCTTGAACTGAAATCTTTCATTTAATCCAAATTGTTTCATAGTTGGCCAAAAAAAAATGTAATTCTGTGTTCAGCCAAGCTATTTTTTCATTTATTTATTTAGTCATTGAACTGAAAAATCAATTACTGGCAAGGCTCTGGGCAGAAGGACATTTTTTTTCTGAAGTTGCTTTGTAAGTAAATCTACATGTAAAAGTCATGCCATAAACCATCACGCTGCATATTCGTTACTGCCACCTTCACAAAAATACAGTTCTTGAACAAGAGAACCTGTAATAGGAAATGTAAACCCTAATTCTGAACTAATCCTTCACAAGGCCAACTGAAGGACTGCCAAGGCATGTCTGTGGGCTAGACCTGGGGGCTGCATCCAAATGTAACATGGAAGTAGGATCATATAATCCTTAAAAGGTCAGAAGGGACTTCAGGAAGTCTCTAATCCCACCTTCTGCTCAGAGCAAGGTCAGTTGTGAGATCTGACCAGGTCTCTCAGGGCTTTATCCAGTTAGGTCTCAGAAACCTCCACAGGTGGAGATCATGCAACTTGTGCTGTGCCTGACCATCCTCACAGGGAAATAGTTTCTCCTTTAAATCAGCCTCGAGCTCTTTTTCTCAACTTGCACCCATCATCTCTTGTCCTCTTGCCCTACACCACTGTGCTCAGGCTCTGTCCCCTTGATAATCTCCCTGTGGGTACTGAAAGGGGCTGCTAGATGCCCTGAAGCCTTCTTCTGGTGGGGCAAGTGCTCCAGCTCCCACCATCTCAGAAGCCTTTGCTAAACTCTCCATATTTATTGGTGGATTTCTTGACAACTAATGACTCTTGGGACACTGGCATGGGGACTCAATTCCTTAATGATCTTTTCAAAGATCTTTTTTATCTACTTTCTTGTGTTTCCATTGAAGCAGCAGCACCATCTTCAGTACCAGAGCTTCCAGCAGTGGCTTCAGAAGGCTCTACAAAAGCATAAAGCAGTTCTCCCTGCTTTACAGAAGACCTAATTTTTTGGCTGTTCTCTGGGAAGACAAAAGCATTATGAACTAATGCATGCATACATTTTGCAATGTCTCTTGGCCTAAAGATGTGTTCAATAAGGAGATGGAGACAGTGGCAATATCAGTACTGCAGCTGGGGAGGAGGATGGGAGATGACAGCGGTGCCGGCACAAGAGACACCTCTGACAGACACCCCTATCCCACCAGGAACACCCTGTACTTCCCTCCATCATGCTTATCAGGGGGGCAAAGCACTACTGGGCTGCATGATCCCCCCCAGCACAAGATCTATTAGAATCATAGACTGGCATGGGTTGGAAGGGACCCCAAGGATTATAGAGCTCCAACCCCCCTGCCACAGGCAGGGACACCAACCTCCACATATTTCCTTAAGCGATTAGTTGCAGCAGCACATAACTATTAAAAAGTGTTGATTATTACTATTATTACTACAACTACTATTCTAGCTTACTTTAATCTTCCATCGAAGTAGGCAGGAGTTCCAAGAACAATGGTTTTAATGAAGAAAGGCTGGTTTGTGTGGTTCTCCTCGTAGCCACCGACGATGCTGAAACCCCAGCTCCCCAAATTGCTTCGCCGCAGGACTACGTCATGGCAGCTGTGGAGGCAGCTGTGGAACAGAAGCACAGGACAGCAAGAGAATCAAGCTGCACCTACCACATACAGGTATTTCTATAGTAGGCACAACACCTGCTGTCTCATCGTTGCCACCATGCCAAGTGTGGAAGAGGAGGGGAGGGGTGGTGATGAGACTTCTGTTCTCAAGAGTAATTTTGCAGTCGGTGTTCAATCTGATTACTAAAAAATAACACCACCCCCCCAAAACACCCTGCAATTCTGAGACAGAACTATGTTTTAAAAGACATAACACAGTCCTAGAGTAATGACTTTAACACCTACAACTTTCTGAACTGACAGAATGGCGTCACAGGGATTTCAAGGTGGGTGGGCAACGATTACCTGACGTGTTAAGCTTGTGAATCAAAAACACAGCGAGCTTTTCTCCCACCCCCAGCCAGTTCAGGCTTTTTCTGCTTTAAGTAAAGACCTAAAGATCGATGCATCATCTTTGCTACCTCTGCACTGATGCATCACCAGTAACCAAAATATCAGTCATTAACCATTTTACTACACGGAATGTAGATAATCCAGATCACAATTCACTAACTCTATCTCCCCCAGTGAAAATTAATTCTTGCCAATAAAGATTGCAATTAATGTAATAAATAAATAGATCAGTAGGTAGGTAGATCAAAACCCATAAAATTAACATTTGGGTAAAAAAGACACCAAGTTCTTTACTGATGTAGAACAGTCCTTTAAAGAATAGCAGCACAATGCATGGTGTAACTTCAGGAGCTGGGCACGGGCAACCGTAGTATATAAGCAATAAACCTGAAGCGTGGAAAGCAAGTACATTTACCAACACTAAGAGCTGTTTATTGAGATTAGGTAACTCATTAACACTTGGATGGAAGAGAAATTGTTAGTAAAACTCAGAAAATGAAATGGTGTGAAATACTTTGAACGTGAAAAAGTGTGAGGGCCAACGCGTGGTTCTGTTACCTTCAAGTGTAATTCTGACACCGATACACCTGGTTCTTGTGGTTTTATGCTTGAACTACAGACCCAAACCTAGTAACTCCATCAGAGGGAAATAACCTGCACCCCCTGACTGAGTCAACAACACTACTCGCTGCAGTGAGAGCTCTCCTTGCCAGCAAGCAACACCACAATGAGCTTATACAAGAGTGAAAGTCAGAAGATTAAAAACCAAACACAGTGATGTCCAGCAGACTGCAGATTAGTCATGGGGAGCTTGCTTGCTGCAAATCTTGGGGAGTTTTTCCTGTTTGGCAGAGATGGTAGTGGGTTCTTGAAAAAAATACAGGAGGATTTGTAACTCTGGGCTTGTACATGTGCAAAAGACCCGGGCCAAGAGTCTGTCAGAACAGCAGGTCTGGTCTAATCTGAAGTTGTACATTTACCTCATAAATTTAGGTAGTGGAATAGGCAAGAGACCTGTGGGTAAAGACTTTGTGTTTTTATTAATAATCTCCCTAGTTTTAGATGTTCTATAAGAAGTTATGATGTGACTAAGCAACAGAAAAGATGACTTGTGTTCAATGAGAAGAATCCACTTGGGTAATTACTACAGTTTGTGAAGGGATAAACCGAGTCTACTCATTTTCTGGTTTCCTTAAAAAACACCACTCCTGCTCACAGACCTCTTCCTAAGCACCCTGCCAACTGAATGCAGCTGAGATGGTCAGGCAGGCAGAAATAAGGGCAGGTGTGCTGCAACAAATAAGGTCTCTGCTTTTGTACCTCTCTCAGACTTGGCTTAAGACAGGTAACACATTAACTCTGTACCTTGGAAGTCCCAGCCACATGACCCAGGATGGTGACCAACTGGCATCATATTCATTTTCACTGATGGTACTCAACTGTTCTTCATTAGCCTGGGGCTGTTCTTCTACGATCTGGACTTCCAGGGCTTTCAGGGCGACCACAGAAGAGGCAGCACTAGCTTTCAGCATGGCCACCGCCTCGCTGTGACTTAGGTTAGTCAGATCAATGCCGTTGATGTTCAGCAGCACATCACCTGTTCAAAGGCACAAGTGAGAACACATCAGTCCATCAGTCGTTCCTACCAACAGCACCTCCCCAGCCAGGGTTTCATTTAATACTGTTATTTTCAGAGATGAGACAGCCTGAACTAACATCCCGGGAATGTGAATAGCATTGAAGCCTCGTACTGTCAGCCTGAAACATTAATGTACTGAACCATTAAGCTGGATCAGTATCATTTATTTCCTCATAACACATCATTTCTATGCTATATCACCCTGAAAATTTGAAGTAGACATTACTTCAGCACCTCACCACCTCAACTACAACTGTGATCCCAGATGCCGCTAGATAATTGCCTCCAGTGGCCCACCTTTCTCAGCCCCCCCGTTTAAAAGGGGGGGAGGGAATGATGGAAGGAACAATACAGGCACCAAGTCAATAAGTGAGGCTCCACTTGGGTGGTTTTAGGTCTTCTGCTTTTTTGAACATGTTACTCAGGAGAACAAAATGGAACTCAAAAGCCTGGAAAGGCTGCTACCCAACCACATCTATTAGAAGGAAGAGTGAGCACCTCTACAAAGATAATCTGGAGCAAGCCCAAGCCAGTAAAAAAACTGCTGCAATTTTTGTTTTACTTCAGAATATTTCTAAAAAGCCTCAGGATCAAATCAAGAACATTATTTAGTGCCCAAATAGTGACAGCCTCATGTTCCACATAATGTCTCACTTACTGATGAAAACCAGGACCAAAGCAGAAGCACGAACACCTGAGTCACATTTGGAACAGGAGTCATCTCTTTAAAAGCTTTTGCCTCCCAGGGAAAGCAAAAGTTGAGGTGCAGCTCATCTTGAAATAACTTGTTGCTGCTGTGGCTACTCTAATGTTACACCACGAAACAGCAGTTGTGATTTTTCCACCAAGTATGGGTGTTTTTCTCATAGTAGCACAGAAAAAGAAAGCATGCCCGTTGGTACGTGGGTGTAAATCTCCCTCTCACAGAAGCCTCTGTGGATGCTCCCACGCTGTTCTTTTTCAATTTGCAATTTCTGAAGGTTTTCTTCCCCTAATTTTCTTTCCTAAAACTATCTGTAATGCTGTGAACTCTGAATCACAGAGATCCCATAGGCAGTCCTTGTTTCATATATCCACAGCATGTTGCAATCAACAAATGCTTTGCTATTCACCAGGCAGGACTCCCTTTACCTACACTGAGCTGAACCTCTACCTCCCGGGTCCCTGCTGCAAAGCCAAGGAATGTGGATGGGTTCTGCAGCCCACCTGAAGGCTGGTAAATGCAAGCTGTCCCAAAGAACAAGAAACCATTCAGGAAAGAGGGTCAATGCTAACATAGCTTTGGGGGTAAACTTAGTGTGGGTGAGCTGTGGCCTGTCATCAGAGCACCCCTGTGTTCAGACACTACACAGAAGAGCAGAGGTTTCTGGGCATCAATGGGGCCCAGCCCACCACATGAAACACAAAGAACAGGACATGTGCACTGCAGCACAAAGCATCACACCAGGCCCTTAGCTCAGGGGACTGCCATCACCTTTAAAGAATTTAACCAGACATTTCCTGGTCTTCCCCTGCTATAGTTCTCTAAACATCCCTTTCCTAGAAAAAGTGGAAGTGCCATACTAAATACTCCATTTCCATCACTGAAACACAAAGAAAAGCATCCATCAACGCTTCCCTACAGCTGTGAAAAGATTTTCTGGCACCACCTGAGAACATCCTCATCAAAGAGCAATCAGAGGCCAACAGGAAAGCCAAGCCCCACCTCGTTTAATCCTGCCATCTCTTGCCAAACACCCGTGAGGCTGCACACTTGTCACGAAGATGGGCAGCTCGCCGCTTTTGCTGCCTCTGCCTCCTGCCACTGTCATTCCCAGAGATTCATGTGGCTCTTTTTTTACAGTAATGTGCTTCTCTTGGCATGTAACACACTGGGAGAGATCCTGTTTGACAAGGATAAATAAGATTGTTAAAATGTAAAAGAAAAAAAAACCCAGCCCAAACTAACACTCCCCTTCCCTCCCCCACCCCCTGAACAAAACACAACTAAATACCCCCAAAGCTATACCCCCAAAGAAGTGCAAATTGGCTTCAGGTGGATTTCCTCCAGGTCAGAAGAAAACCCCCAAAATGCTACTCATGTCTATATTTAAATACAGATAGAAAGTTTATAAGGTGCATCTTGAAAATCTCGCTCCAGTTTTTCTGAGCACCCTACACTGGAACAGGCTAAATTCTAGGACCATCCTACAAAACTATATGGTCAAAGAGTGGATGAAAGCCAGGAGAAATCTTTTGATGCCTTGTTGAACATCGGCATTACTTCATCTGTCAGCAGAATATGTCCCAGAACTACAAAGAAGCTCCTAAAAAATGAAAACACGTGTGCTTCATGATGACACACAGAGACCACTTAAAGCCCTTACATGTCACATTTTCTTCCACGGCTGGTGTGCAGAATCTCCCAGAGCACAAAGTAACTAAGGCCAATGGGCACTACAGGCTGGTAATGGGTGCTTTGTGCAGACTCCTTCATGATTACAATGCAGACCCAAACTTGAAGCAAGAAGGTCTCTTGTATTTCATTTGCTAACACCTGAATTACAAAGTCTAGCCCATACTTAGTCTTGCCCCATCAGAAGGATCTAAACCTGAATCAAAGTCTATTTCATTTGCTGGAGCCCTTCCTCGGCTGGATATCGAGTGACACATTCAAACCACAGCACATACACCCACAGCAGCCTCTTAAACCTACAGAGTATTTGCAAGGAAATCCAAAATAACAGAAGAAATAATCAGGAGGTTATCCCAACTACAAATACTTATTTATTCCCCTGCCTTCTCCTGGAGAATGGCAACACCTCTTTCTTCCAACGCCACGTGCTCCTTCCGATTGACTCTGCTCCTTGCATATACATGTTAATCACATGTGGTACCTACCATCACTTCTAAAGACAGCTCCTTCTTAAGTCTTCAGGCCTTAGGACTAACTGGCTGGTGCCATGCAATTAGATAAATAATTTTTAAGCCATGAGACTTGTAAGCCAACTGTAGGTTAATGAGAGTCAAAGATAAATGGCATGAAACATGGTATGTGATGCAGTTACCTGGGACTTCCCGCTTGGAAGGATCCCAGGGATGACTGACACGTGAGGGAAATCAGCTCAGCCAATGGATCAGCTTGGGAACTGAGAGATGAACACGACCCATGAGGGCAGATGGAAAGTGGCTTCAAGCTCTGATATAGGTGAGCTGCAGTCATTGTGTTGATATGGCCTAACGTGGTGAGTACTAATGGACATTAAGTGTATTCAAGAGCCTCACCTTTGTCCCTCAGGAGGAAAACAAGCTTCCTAGAGCCTCACTTGTTCTTTTCTGAAATTACCCAATGTTTTAAAAGAAAATACTGTCAACATATGCAAATCCCCTCCAAGAGAAGTATGACATTAAACAGTGATGCCACCAGAGTTGACAGGAGGGAAGGTGGCTTGGTTGATAGGGCCAATGTGACAATTATTTCAGCAAAATCAACTCCTCAACAGTAATAAGACATTTTTCTAACTACAAGAAGCTCTCAAACACAGGCTTTATTTCTGTAGATCTTCCAGATAATTTGACACTAGCTTCACTAAAGTCTCTGCCCTTCTCTCCCTTCCTGACCCTGCAGAACTCAGAAGTCTTGCAGCCAGCACTGCTGGCTTATGGAGGAGATGACACATCCCTCTGACATGGTCTTTATATTCTGGATGGTGTGCACTGCTTCTCCTGTCCTTGCTGATCACAGCCAGCACAGCAGCAACAAAAAAACCCCCCCAAAACCATTCTTGAATGACAGGTCTTACATACAGCAGTGACACATGAACCAATATCTTAGACAAGGTCTAACAACTACAGATGTATGAGCTCAGAGAACTTGCTTCTTTCACTGCAGTCAGCAAAGAAAAAGTTACTAAAAAGCTGTTGCATATTTTTTGTTCCTGCTATGGACACACAGTGCTGGACTTCAGCACTTGGAAGTTGTCTTTTTTTTTTTCCAAGTGGGTAAAAAAAGAAGATAGGACCGTTTTTTCCAGTCTTGCCTTCCTAGATGGAAGTAAAATGGTATTTATACCTCTTAGGAGAAATACCAACCTTGTGTGAGTTGGGTCTGCTGTGAAACAGCTGCTGGGACTGGTGTTGGTGTGGGTTGCTGTTGTGAGTCCCGGTGTCTCGGATAATACTGACCGTCTGTGACTTCAGGGGTCTAGAGATGATCAAATTCACTCTCTCCCCACTAGCCTGTCAAACATATAAAACAAAGTAATGAAGCTGATAGGATATCAATTATTAGCAGAGAGAGGAAAACTTGTGGTCAGAGGGCCGGAGCACCTCTCCTGTGAAGACAGGCTGAGAGAGTTGGGCTTGTTTGGCCTGGAGAAGAGACGGCTCAGGGGAGACCTAATTGTGTCCTTCCAGTACCTGAAGGGGCCTACAGCAAAGCTGGGGAGGAGCTGTTTGCAAGGACATGGAGTGATAGGATGAGGGGGAATGGGTGTGAACTGAAGGAGTGGAGATTTAGATTAGATATTATGAAGAAATACTTCCCTGTGAGGGCGGTGAGACACTGGCACAGGCTGCCCAGAGGAGCTGTGGCTGCCCCCTCCCTGGCAGGGTTCAAGCAGAGGGTGTCCCTGCCCATAGCAGGAGGATTGGAATTGGATGATCTTTGAGGTCCCTTCCAACCATTCTATGATTCTATGGTGAAAATGTATGATGAAATATGCGGCAAGACAACAGAACTCCTTCTCCCATTCCTGTGGGTGCCACAAACCGCTGAGACTCCTCAGTCCCTTACTTGTTTCTGGCTGAAATTTCCCCCAGATCAGAGGGGATATTAATACTCCTGCTTTACTTCTGATGTTATATTTACATAACCTGGAAATCCTTTGCCAAAAGGACCATTTCTCACCTTGTGTTATGAAGCTTCAAACATTAAAAATCACCCAATTCCATTTGTAGCCTCTGCAAACTTCTGCCTCACATAGCAATAAAAAAAAAAATGCCCACGTGATATTCCTAGGGTCTGCAGATTTTGGTCAAAAGCTCTGAACACCTCTGGTACTTCCCAAAGAGACTTCCAGGAAAGATATTAGATATGAACAGACCATCAAATTCTGGAATTTGGGGAGTATTTGGAGACTCAGTTACCACATGTTAAATGAAACATCAAGTCTTTCTACTGCCACAAAACCACACCTCAATAGTTGTTATCCAGTGTAAAAATCCGACCACTTCACTGTATCCAAAATCTGTGAACCTGTGATTCCAATTCCCAAGATCACTGTTATTTCCCTTTAACTGCAAGGGTAGCTCTTGAAATGATTCAAGAAACTACTCATTTGAATCAGAGTTCTCTATGTGGTGCTGGGTTAAGCAAAGACAACTGTACTAGTCTACAAGCACCTACTACTGGTCTTTTCTAACTTTCCTAAAAACAGAGCAATTTCCACCAACATGCCATCAGCAGGAAGCAGCAATGTGCTGCAGCTGTTTCCTTGCAGACTGGGAGGAAGGCGCAGAGTAAAGGTTTTCTGTGGGAAGAGGGAAGGGTCATATGTCACACGGCATCATGTTTTGGGTAATATGTGTCCAGGACAGAGCCAGACATTGGGAACACTCAGAAAATGAGTTTTACCCATGGAAGATCTATTTTTTCCTTTCCCACCTGCTTACCTGTCAGCTCTACAAAGCCTGACAAATCACTTGCCTGTTTTAGCCCCAATTCCATGTGCAGGCAATTCAATATGAAACAAAGCCTGCTCTTACAGTGCTTACCAAGAGATTAAATCTACATGACATACATAAATAAAATAATCCTCACTTTTTTTCCCTGCTAAGCAGTAGGCTACATGGTGCTCTCCTTGCTCATATGAAAAGTCTTCTAACCTTCAGGCTGTATGCCAGGGAAGCCTAACACACTTTTCACGTCTGAGGAGATGAAGTTCATCTGCCAGGTGCCAAGGCAGACCCTGTTGCACACTATTATTTCCAGAACATAAATCACAGCAAACAGCATGCCTTGAGGTGTGCCACAAGCTGTTCTGTTCGGGACAGAGTCTACCCCAGGCTTAGCCAAAGAAATAAAGCTGAGCTAAGGACTTGGGCCAGAAGAATCCCAGACATAGATACAGACTGGGAGAAGAGCTCCTGGAGAGCAGCCCTGCTGAGAAGAACCTGGGGGTTCTGGTGGATGAGAAACTTCACATGAGCCAGCAGTGGCTCTTGCAGCTCGCAAGGCCAATGGGATCCTGGGCTCCATCAGCAGAGGGGTGGCAGCAGGGACAGGGAGGGGATTGTCCCTCTCTACTCTGCCCTCGTGAGGCCCCATCTGGAGTCCTGTGTCCAGGTCTGAGGCCCCAATACAAGAAAGATGTGGAACTGTTGGAGAGGGTTCAGAAGAGCCACAAAGATGATTAGAGGGCTGGAGCAGCTCCCCTACGAAGAGAGGCTGGGGGAGCTGGGCTTGTTCAGCCTGGAGAAGAGAAGGCTGCGGGGGGACCTCATTGCAGCCTTCCAGTCCCTGAAGGGAACATACAAACAGGAGGGGAATCAACTTTTTCAAAGGGTAGATAATGGCAGGACAAGGGGGAATGGATTAAAACTAAAGGAAGGAAGGTTTAGATTAGATCTTAGGGGGAAGTTTTTTACAGAAGGAGTGGTGAGGTGCTGGAACAGGCTGCCCAGAGAGGTGGTGGATGCCCCGTCCCTGGAGGTGTTCAAGGCCAGGTTGGATGGTGCCCTGGGCAACCTCGTGTAGCTCCAGGCCTGGAGGTTGGTGTCCCTGCCTGTGGCAGGGAGGTTGGAGCTCTGTGATCCTTGGGGTCCCTTCCAACCCAGACCATTCTATGATTCCATGACTCGGGTAAGGAATGTAAATTACCTGTATAACCTGAGCAGCAAGCTCAGGCGTCCCGTGCTTCAAGTCATGCCCGTTAATCGCGAGCACGCGGTCGTTGCTGCAGAGCCTGCCGTCCTGAGCAGCCAAGCCCCCTTCCAGAAGGTCGAGAATAAAAACTCCTGGCTCATCTGTTCTGCGCACAAGCTTGATGCCCAGCTGCTCGCTGGAGTCGCGCTTATGCAGCGTCACCTGGAAGCTGTCATCCCGCGAGGAGCCGGTGGTGTCCGCGTGGTTGTGCGTGCGGCTGCCGAACCGCCGCTCCCTCAGCACGGTGAGGTGCAGCACGGAGCAAGGCTGGGAAAGCACAGCTCGAGCATGGTTGTGGGACACGTTGCTTATGTCAAAGCTATTAACCTGCAAAACAACAACAGCAACAACATCAGAATGGTATTGTCATGAGTTTAATTGCTCCTGGTTGTGGAAATAAAGTCCAAGCTTGAAGCAACCTAAATATCTGACCCTAACAGCGTCATCTTTCCATCCTCTTTGGCTGCTCAATCTACAAACCTGGTTTTAGGTTGGAAAAGACCCTTAGGAGCATTGAGCCCAACTTCTAATATAGCACTGGCAAGTCTACCACCAAACCATGTCCCTAAGCACCACATCTACACAGCTTTTAGACACCTCAGGGGATGGTGACTCAATCACTTCCCTGGGCAGCCTGTTCCAGTGCTTGACAACCCGCTCAGTGAAGGAATTTTTCTTAATATCCAATCTAAACTTTCCCTGGCACAAGCTTCCCATAAAAGTGACATCTAACAATGAACATCCTCTGTCACCATAGACCAAGGTTTCTGTTCTTCTGGTCTCCCACACTTCCTTAGATCTTCATTTTCCAGGACAAGAGCCTTGCATGTGCTCTCAGTGCCAAGTCCAGTAACATTTAGAACTATAAAGTAACAGCTATAAAACGAAATATATCCAAATCTCTGAAGAAAGCTTACGTCTAACAGTAGGCAGTACTTTCATAATGTGAATTTTTTTTAAAAAAAAATTCCTTGAATTCCAGAATAATAAACTTTCTTCATTAAGATGACAGAAAAAGGTGTTTGCACTACTTCTCAAGTCTTAGAATGAACTTGGGAGATTTTCCTCCGATTTCAACTAGGTCATGGTTTCAGACTTCTAACCTGTATCACTTAAAAATCAGTTGTAAATGAAGAAAAAGATTAAACTTTCCTTCCCTATAAACAAGAATTGTGCTTGTTATGTGGCCCACTGATAGAAAGATCAGTAATCTTCCGACATTTCTTGCACTATAAAGTGAAGAGTAAAAATCGACAGCACAATGAGATTTGGCAGAAAACAGGAGCAACACAAACCCCAGCACAAAAGCTGTGCTTGCCCTGTTCTGTAAGAAGGGGGTTGACATTAACACTAAACCATCATCTTTAGCACATGCTATTGTGCCCTGATGGAGGAACTCCTTGCCCAGTAAAAAAACTAATGTCAAATGGACCACACTGACCTGCCTTACCTAAGCCTTTTACTGCTCCCCACTGCAACTTAAGTAAGTCATGAGTGGCGTCCCCCAGGGCTCAGTCCTGGGTCCAGTCTTATTCAACATCTTTATCAATGACCTTGATGAAGGGATTGAATGTTCCCTCAGTAAGCTTGGAGATGACACTAAGCTGGGAGGAAGTGTTGATCTGCCTGAGGGTAGGGAGGCTCTTCAGAGGGATCTGAACAGACTGGACCGATGGGCTGAGACCAATGGGATGAAGTTTAACATGGCCAAGTGTAGAGTGCTGCACGTGGGACAGAACAACCCCATGCAGCGCTACAGGCTGGGGGAGACTGGCTGGAGAGCTGTCAGGAAGAGAAGGACCTGGGGGTGTTGGTTGACTGCAGGCTGAATATGAGTCAGCAGTGTGCTCAGGCAGCCAAGGCCAATGGCATCTTGGCTGGTATCAAAAACAGTGTGGCCAGTAGGTCTAGGGAGGTAATTGTGTCCCTGGACTGGGCATTGGTGAGGCCACACCTCGAGTGCTGTGTCCAGTTCTGGGCTCCTCACCATCAGAAGGACATTGAGGTCCTGGAGCAAGTGCAGAGAAGGGGAACCAGGCTGGGGAAGGGGCTGGAGGGAAAATCCTATGAGGAGCGGCTGAGGGAGCTGGGGCTGTTTAGCCTGGAGAAGACGAGGCTGAGGGGAGACCTTCTCCCCACCTACAACTACCTGAAGGGAGGTTGTAGAGAGGTGGGCGATGGTCTCTTCAGCCAGGGGACAGGAGATGGGACAAGGGGAAATGGCATGAAGCTGTGCCAGGGCAGGGACAGATTGGACATTAGAAACAAATGTTTTCCAGCAAGAGTTGTCAGGGCCTGGAACAGGCTGCCCAGGGAGGGGGTTGAGTCACCTTCCCTGGATGTGTTCAAAAAAAGGGTAGATGAGGCACTTAGGGGTCTGGTTGAGCTTAGGATAGGAATGGTTGGACTTGATGATCTTCAAAGGTCTTTTCCAACCTTGTGATTCTGTGATTCTGTGATTGCAATTCACCATCTTATACCAATATTAACACTATGAAAGAAAAAAGGAACAAAGTAATAGACAGGACCCGTAAATCAATGTTTGACAGCTGTCACATTTACATCAGGCATCTGACTTGAGGGTCTCTGAGAGGTCGGTGCCACACCAACTGGCTGCGATGGCTTCAGCATGGCGAAGGGGCAGCGGTACCCTCACTAAGTCACCTCCAGCACGATGCTTGGTACAAAGCTGCTGCTCCCAGCAGCACCAGGAGCTCAGACACCAACTATAGCTGTGTCCTGGTCAGCAACTGCCCTGAGACAGGCTGTGCCCTTGGGCAGAGGGAAGAGAGGCATAGCTAGGAGAAATAACATTTAGAGCTGCCACCCACAAAACCCACTATGGCTCATCTGCCAGAGCCCTTAAATTAAATCTAGTTTTATTTTTAGCTGTCGCTAGCTAAAGTAAATACATAAAATATGGAAGCATTCAAAGGGCACAGAAGAATATATGCAATAAAATATAATTCTTCTTTCTACAAGGCAGTTCACAATTTCAGAGTAAAACAGCCTGAGCATTTCTTGGGGAAAGAGATTCTCATTAGGACATGTTTTACATGAATTACAGCCACAGTCCAGCACAAAAAAGGAACAATTTGTAGAGCACTCCAGAAATGTTAGGCACCTATCTCTACCTTGCAGGCAACATACGCTTTTATGTAGCTGTTACTAAATGCTGTTCCCTCAGATCTTAAAAGGGTAATACTTCTTGTTTGACTGGGCAAGAAAATGCTGAGTTTCACCTCACAGTCCTTTCTGGCTTTATTTTGATCTGCTACTGCTCAGAAAAGCCTCTGAAGGCATTTTCAGAACTACCTGACTGAAGGGTGCACGCTGAGCTGCATCTACCTCTGCGTTTATTTACAGCTGGCAGAGACTGAGCCTGCTCACACAACAGCTCAGCACCTCCACAGGTAAATGCAATGCAATATTGTACCTTCCAAAAAGTTTGGGGTTTAACCTCCTGTACCTCTCCCTCAGCATGACCGAAGGACATCTCCCCAGCACCTGACAGCCCCAGTGCCAGCACACTGATAGGGAAGACTCACTGCAAGTTTATAAATCCTATTTATAGTCAATTTATTGGCACTTACGGCTTTGGAAACTATAACCAACACCTGCCCAAACAGCAAGAATTTCCAAAGCTTCACTTCAAGCTCCTTACTCTGGCGAGCAAGGAGAGCCCTTGACTATCAAAATAAAGTAGGCAGCGTTCAATCAGTGTCTGAGACTGCTTGTTAAAAAGGCAACACTTTGGAAAGCCCTTGGGTTGCTTTCTTGGCCAGCTCCTATCCTAACACTTCAAGAGAGGAAAAAGGCACGTTTCTCAAAAGGGACTTTATTTTTTAAAGTGCAAGCTAATTTCATTCCAAGGGTGACTACAGTATTTAAAGCTCCTTTTATCGGCTTGTTTTCAAACAAGGGAAATGAAAACAGCCGGTGCTAATTTTGGACTGATCTCAGGCTATCAGATCAAAGGCAAACATAGTTACTGAAGTCATTCTGAAATGACTGTAACGGGGTTGCTTCAGGTGGAATGAGTAAGAACAGAAAAAATTCGGAGAACTGTCCTGTTTACGTAAAATTCAGCTGCTGCCATTTGCTGAGAGTCCTATCAAAAACCCCTTTCCCTAACATAAAATTTAAACTCTAAAATTAATAAATTTGATCTTTTTATACTGTCTGCATTACTTTAAAATGTAACAAAAATACACACTAGATCATAAGCAACTTAAGTTACAATCATTTACCTTTTTATGAAAAAATATTCGGAGCACCCTGCTTCAAGCCATGCCAGCGAAGAATGTCACTGACTTTTTTACACATACTAAAAGATGCAGGTCAAAATGCTTCAGCTATTGGAAGGTAACACTGAAGCCTGATTAAATTAACAGTTTAGACTGTCAGCCTTACAGTCCACAAATTGCTTTCTGCATAAGACAAATGATGCCAACTTGCTAGCCAGAAGTAACTTTGGGTTCCTTTGGAAAGCACCTGCATGGAGCTGGAATAAAGCTCCACAGCGTTTAAAACCAGAAAAATAAACCCGTATTTAAAACATTAATCAGAGATGCTAAGGAGGAATATTAATCCCATGGACCGGTCCCACAAACAACATAAAGCATGATAGTCAAAAGTGCTAGAATAACAGGCTCTGCTCTGAATATTAATTTGCCTGCCAACTGGTAATTGCAAAGCTAACATTTACACAACATCGTCTGACAAGGAAAATCTCCCATCTCGTTTAACAGGCAGCTCCGCAAGGAGTGAATGGAAAGCAAGCAGACAGAATACATAATTAGTTCCATACTTGCAGTATTTGGTCTCCAGCAAGAAGTCTTCCATCTCTGGCAATGATCCCATCCCGATAAACCTCTTGAATGACAATGTTGATCAAAGGCGTTTCATTGCCACCCACTATGCTAATTCCTAATTCGATATAAGGATTGGACCGATGAATTTCAATAGTAGTGATCTCTCCTTCGGGCAAGGTAGGTGGCTGTTGATTTGCTGCCAATTATTTTACAAAAAGAAAGATGATTAATATCCTTTATACCTCATTCACTTTCAATAAAGCAAATCACCAAAGGACGACATAGAGAGGCCACATGACAACAGTTTAACTAAACAAGCGCAATTGGATTGGTTTCACTGCTTGTTTGAACACCTAGCTCGTTAGAAACAGCTCTCTAATGATTTAGTAGCATCCATGCTTCTTGAAATGGGATTATTTGTGTTGGAAAACGGTATTCTGAACCCTTTGGATCCCGTCCTTTACCATAAAATTCCTATGTTTCATTGCCAGTTTGATGACTTGCATATTCACATTTGATGATGATAATAAAAATGTGTTTTGGGGCTTATCCCACAGAGCGACTTGCTCATGCCTCTTTGTTAGCTGGTCTCACAACTGCACTAGGAGCTGCCACTGAGTTACTGAGAAGAAGCCCATTTCTGAAGCAAACATGGAGACAACTAAAGAGGAAAAGGAGGATGCTAAAAGATGGCAAATACGGAGGAGAAGGAAGGGGACAAGACCACCTTCCTCTGTGGTAAGGTTCAGCATTTCCTCTCTAAAATCCCAGATGCTAGAGACGTTACTGCTGGTTCGGTGCAGATGGATGCAGGAGCTACTCAGCTGCCTTTTCGTTCGAGCTGGCCAGCAGTCCGTGTGTGGGATGGCTGCTGATCCAGGAGTGGGGGGAAGAGGGAAGAAGGGAAAAGAAATCTCATCTTAGAAAACAACGTTTGTTTTTTGCAGAAAAGACACTCCTTCCATCTCGCTGCAACGCCAGCGCCACAAGTAGATTAACCTGAACTACTGCACCATGATGTGATAACATCACGATACAGGACCACGATATCTGGCACAAACTCTTTCTTCCCTTCCTAAGTGTGAGCTTATCCCAGTTGTAAACTTGCACATAACTAAACCCCACTAACGCTTCTCCAGGAATCATGAGAGAGAAGAGCAGAAAATGAAGACGCGCATTCACGGTCGGCAAGAGACAAGCTCTGACACCACAAATGTTTCCACATCTGATAAAAGAGACTTGAGAAGATAAGTGGTGACATACTGTCTGCTACTGTGTTCTCCTCAAAAGGCGGGTTGTCGACACCAGGCTCATCTGTCCATGCAGGAAGGGCGGGCGAGGTGAAGCTCTGCTCAGCCGGCACTATTCCCTGATCTGCATCTGGAGATAAACTGTTCGGCTGCTCTGTCCCACCCGGACCGCTCTCGCCCTCGGCTTCTGCTTGCAGCTTGCTTGTTTTCCTTCTCTCCAGAGCAACCCTTCGATGAGAAGCCCCAGGACACCTGCGAAGACAACGTTTATACCATGCTTCAAGCCAGCAGCAATGTTTGGAGCACAAAATACCTGGGTAATTCACCAAACAAAATCGTCTTCCTCAAAGACGCAGCTCTAAATCAGTCATAAAAAAACACTGAACACACTGGATTTTAAGGCCAAAATATGTTTTAGTG
This sequence comes from Gallinula chloropus, assembly GCF_964237585.1. Lineage (NCBI taxonomy): Eukaryota > Metazoa > Chordata > Aves > Gruiformes > Rallidae > Gallinula > Gallinula chloropus. The sequence continues at coordinate 210,400,004 of NC_140085.1, forward strand.
GTCAGAACCCTGAAACAATACTGCCTTCTTCACAAAACTTTTAACATGTAGTTTTTTGACCACGACCTAAATGTGCTGCAACTCCTTCTGAGTGCGGACTTACTCTGTTACATGCATCCCACTTACTGGAAAATAAAGATTAAACAGTACAGGCATAAAATTCTGCTGGCATAAAAAGCAAAGCCCCCTTCAAAAGCTCATTTGAAGACCCACTAAAGCAGTCTCATTTCACCTTAGTAAGCTGAGATAAGGAAACATCATATTTTCTTTCGCTCATTCAGGGGAAGAAAGAGATGAAAATTCTACCTATGTTGGAATGCAAGTGTTAAAATACTGAACAAAAAAAAAGTAATGCTTGTCTAGGAGTTTGCATGAAAAGTCTGGAAAAAGTAACTCTGCTCATCGTCTCCTCTCGAGTCAGCAGAAGGTCTTTCATCCTCCTCCTGTCTTCTCTTTTTTAGTTCCTGACTTCACACTGGAGGTGTAATTTTTTGCTTTCCCTCAGGTAACAATGCTCCAGGAGGAATTGTCACTTTTTACTATAAACTCATTTTTGTGAGTTCCTATTATTCTTAATGCAATTATTTATTTTTTTGCTTATGCTTAAAATCCTACAGTAGTTTATTGCAAAGAACGTTCACAATGTTGCACATTCCCTGAAAGCCTTCATTTATAGAATGTTCTTACATTAATGTGTGGATATGTGAATGTGGACATCAGCCTTACACCTGCCTGTGTGGCAGTTTTGCCAGTGTCCAATATATCACTTCTTAACAGTATGTGATGTCCTCCTTAAAGTTCCTTCTTCTGGAGCTGCTGACCATCTAAAGATGCTTGTATTGTAGCAGTGTCAGGGAAAAAAAGGAACTGTGGTTTTGAAAGGACTCTCTGTTTGGGAACTTGACAGGTTGTTATAGCAAAAGAAGAAATGATTTATTTTTGCAACGGGAGAAGAAATGTGTTAACGGAGTAAGAGACAGCAGAAGCCTAACGATGGCCAACCTCGTTAAATTGGAATGTTTTGGGAATCACAATTCTGCTCTGACATTTGGTGAAGGGGGTTTGATCATTATATGGTTAGACTGGTTTGGCATGAGGGATTTTGAAGAAATTTAAACGGAGTTATTCAGCTCTGAAGAATGTTGATAAAGACACCCGTGTAGCTTTTGTGACCCCCCCAGTAGTGTTACACACACATAAAGTGATAAATATATATATATCGATCATTATATATAAAGTTATGATATACATGTTTAGAGGAATAGCGTGAGGTAACCCAAACATGCTGCGAAATACACATAAATACATAAACCAGAGACAGTGCACACTATGCAATGACACATTTAAGAACTCATTTCTTCGGGCTCTCCCCAAAGCGACTGCTGGTCATCTAGTTCTTCTGAGTTAAGAAAGAGCAAGCATGGGAGATGAAAATTGCTTAAAAGGTTTCGTGTTGGGAAAACAGTTTATCTGATTTTAACGCTGGAACTGCAACCCTACTTCTTGCTGTGGCCCTGGTAGTATTTATTACATAAAATCATTGGCATAGTAGGGCCGCTCAGCTAAGGAATTTGGCCAGTTTCAATTTCCTTTGGTGACCAGAGACGCACAGTTACAGGTAAAACTCGGGAGGAAGTTTTTATCATTGACCATTTCACAATACAAACCTCAGAACAAGAATCCCAAAAGGCCAAGAAAGAGAGAAATGCAATCCCCTCCAAATTCCTAAAGTGCTTTGACTTGATGGGTTAGCCCTTCAATCCCCCAGATCTTAGCACTGGCAACAGGAAAAGAAAGGACGAGCAACCTCCAACATCACTCGCCTCTGCAGCAACATGGCAAGGGGTAAATGCTCTTGTGAAGGAAACCTCTTGTCTGCTGAGAGCTCTCACAGAGGTGCTCTGCCCCACTGATCTTCCAGAGTTTAGGACAAATCCTCCCCAAGCTGCACATCCTTGCTGTCCCCAAACCAAACTGCCCTGCTATAGGAGTGGTGATTTTTCAGCAGAGGTGAATGAATAGCTCAAAAGTGACCCAGTCAGAGGACCACACTTCAACCCCACTGAGCTTGGACTGCAGTCCAGCCTTACTACTTCTGTGAACCAGATACTTGCTTAGGTGTCTTCTACCAAAAGACTGTGCTGTTGACTCTTACCCAGCCAGCTTACAAGGCCTGCGGAACCTAAGGCCTGCGGACCCCAAGGCCTGCAGATCCCAAGGCCTGCAGATCCCAAGGCCTGTGGATCTGGTGTAGGTGGCAAAGCACGCCTTGGATTTTGGGGGGGGGGTTTGAAACTATATCAAACCATGAGGGAATAAAAATCACCCCTGGAAGTGTCCTATTTCTGTCAAAGCCTTCCAAACCCCAGCCAGGTCCTCCTCCCACCCTCCTTCAGAGAGCACATTCCCACATCGTTACCTGGCAGCTGATGAAAGCCGTTGAGCGAAATATAAATAGATTTTAGGTTTATTTTTGCCAATGATATTTAATTAGCATTTCAAAGGCTAATATCAAGAAATGTAAACAGCCTCCTGAGCACACCTACTCTATTCAGCGGATTCCCTTTTGAGCAGCACTCTACAAGGCAAAAAATGAAAAAAAACCCCAAAAACATATTTTTTCCCAAATTAACCAGTAATTGTAACAGCCTATAAATTACAGCCTGGTATAGTGCACCCATATTGCCAGGCAAACAGTTCTCTGGTGGAGACATTAATTCACAGGATGCCAATTCCTTGGTCTTCAAACACGATATGCCACCTACTAAGCACCAAAGCCCAGTATGGCCTGGAAAGCAGCCCTGAGGAAAAGGACTTGGGACTACTTGTGGATGAGAAGCTGGACATGAGCCACCAATGTGCATCTGCAGCCCAGAAAGCCAACTGCATCCTGGGCTGCATCAAAAGAAGTGTGGCCTGAGCAGATTGAGAGAGGGGATTCTGCCCCTCTGTTCTGCTCTACTGAGACCTCACGTGGAATACCGTGTCCAGCTTTGGAGCCCTCAACACAAGAAGCACATGGACCTGTTGCAGCATGTCCAGAGGAGGGCCATAAAAATGATCAAAGGGTTAGAACATCTCTCCTATGAAGACAGGCTGAGAGAGTTGGGCTTGTTCAGCTTGGAGAAGAGAAGGCTCCAAGGGCACTTTATAGCATCCTTCCAGTACCTGAAAGGTGCCTGTAAGAAAGCTGTGGAAGAACTGTTCATGAGGACATGTAGCAGTAGGACAAGGGGTTCTGGTTTTAAACTCCAAAAGGGGAGATTTTTGTTGGATATTAAGAAAAAGTTCTTCAATATGAGGGTGGTGGATCATTGGAACAGGTTACCCTGGGAGGTAGTGGAGGCCCCATCCCTGGAGACATTCAAGGTCAGGCTTGATGGTGCTCTGAGCAACCTGATCTAGTGAAGATGTCTCTGCTTACTGCAGGAGGGTTGGACTAGATGACCTTTAAAGCTCCCTTCCAACCTTACACATTCTACGATTCTACGACTGGTATTCAAGCACAGCAATAAGGAGATTTTTCTTTTCCACTTGCAACATAAAGATTTTTATTGGCAGTAGGAATGTACTATTCACAAACAGCAAAGCTATACAGCAGCTGTAACAGTTAACAAGTGCCAATAAATCTGGGAAGGTGCACACCCTCACTAATTCTGGTTTTTGCCAAATAGCTGTGATAAACAGCATTTTGGACTAAATCTTGTAAACAAGTTATGTACACAGATGGGCATCTCAGGATCAAAATGAGCACTGAAGATTGCTTTTATGGGTACAGGAATCCATTCCCATACAACAAATTGCATAAATAAGGGCTGAAATGAGACTGAAATGTGTCTTACAGGAGTGGCATTTCATGTCTACCTACAAAGCCAGAATATCTTGACTAGGAGCAAGAAGAAAGGCAGGAGTGTTTTTAGAATGTCAAGCAATTGTTTAATTTCTTTCATGAAATGAAGCTGCTCAAGAACAGGCATACTGAAGCAACCAGCTAAAGCAACTGAGTGACATTATTTTATAGGAAAACTTGGAGAGAAGTTGTTCTTGGGATGTAAAGTGCTTATATTCATCACCCCCCTTCTCCCTTCAGCACCAGCTTTTGCTCAGTTGTGGATGGTGGCAAAGTGTAGCTTTTTACCTTCAACTTCTCTTAATCTATATCAGACAGAGAAGAAAAGTTTTCCCTTCCATTTCTTTCTTTATTTTTTTTTTTACAGCCAAGTCTGCTGGGTTTCTCATTTAAAAGCTGCCTTCTTGGAACACTAGCAGCAATCCCTCTCTGCAGATAAAAAGAGCTTTCATACAAAATTAAGATGTAGTTTACAGTGTAGTCCGTGGAATAACAGTAGGGGCTCAAAAAACACATTTGCTCACTGACTACGAAAAAGAAAGACTTCATTGTAACTTAGACCACCAGCTTCTGCCCAGTCTGGAGGTTCGATAAAAGCAAATACACCAAATAGCCTCAAACCAGTTGCACTAAATCGTTTTCCAAGCAGGAGATGAATTTAAGCAAGGACTGCAGAGAAGGAACCCGAATGCCTTTGCTATTGCTCATAAAACTTTGCCAGCAAAGTGACCTTAAGCAGCAATTCTGGCAAGATTTACAGCTGCAATTCAGAGTAAAACACAGTTCTGCTTCGGAAAGTTGTGTTTAGGTCTTGTTTGTTCTTTTGCTAGCAAAAAGAAAAAGAAAAAAAAAGAAAGAAAAGTTGGCACTGGGAATTATCTCGGTTTGGGAATTAGAGAAGACTGAGGAAAAGGAAAAAAGAGTGGGTTTGTTGCACATTTCTCTCTCATACTCAACAATCTGAGGACCCTACAAGAAGCCAGGTGGATTCAGAGCAGGGGACAATCATAGAAAGATCCTCTGGCTTTCCAGCAATGGAAAGAGTCTGTGGGGCATGGAGAAACTCCAGATCAGCTGCCCATCTGCAGAGGAGGCAAAAGAGGGTTAAATCCTACAGATCCTCTACACTTCTCCTGGTGAGGCAAAGCACAGGGTAGGGACGGTGCTTGCAGCTAATGTGGGACTGGGTGGGAAGAACAGGACTTGGCAGCACTGTCATAAACACCAAAATAGCTGGGATTGCCAAGATTTCCAATGATAAAATTCTTATCTACATAACCAATTTTCCCATTGGTCTTGTTAATCTCAATCCACACATTAATAATAGTTCAATTCTTTCTTCAATTTCAGAAAGTACAGTCCTACATAAAGTTCAAACTTAACCTGGCATAAAATTGGTGTGAATGTTGGCCTCAACATTCAAATGTGTTGAAAAATGGCTCACGACTTGAACTTCCATAGGAGAATAGAGGAGGGGAAAACTGAAGCCCAACTCAAAAGCAATATATAATCAAAATGCTCTCATGAAAAAGTATGAATTTCAGAGTATGTTTTTGTATCACAGAGTTTCTGCAGGTCAGAATAATCCATAAGAATTCACTGCATTAAAACCATACACAGAAAAGCCCAATATTTCTCTGTCAGATTTCCTTCTGATAAATATACTTCCAATACATAGAAGTGGAACCTGCACCTACTTTACTAAACATCAACAAATTTTCTACACCAAGTGACCAGGAAAAAAACAGTACAACTCAGCATTACTCCTTTTCTTTTTTTTCCCTTTTTTTTTTTTGTCCTTTAAATCACATTATGTGCCCTGTGTTTAACTGGGAAAACCACAGTTCTCAAGTGAATGTCATGAAACGGAGAGACTGACAAATCAGGAGCATTTTCTTTATGCAACAAGGTGTCACCAAGTGCAATTAGTGACCATGAAGTAAGCCAGTTTGTGTCTCATGCCTCTCATCTCCTTGCTGGAGCTGCTTGAGGGAACCTTACGCTCTGAGGTGCCTGGTGGAGACGATGACATTTTCTTCCAGCTTTTATGCTCAGATGGAGCCGATTAAAACAACACTGGAAAACCCGAGTGTGAATGTTTTTAGACAGTGAAAACTAACCAACCATACTGCATCTCTTCAAAATACAAACCAGCTCATGTAAGGGCTTGCTGGGACCGGTTTATAGCAAGCTACAGTGAAAATTCAAAAATTATAATAATACTCAATTTCATATTTCTTCCCTACATTTAATGATCAGCAGTAGAATTTTACTGGATTCAGTAATCCATGTAAAATCAAATTCAAAATACACAGTTGCAGCCATCGTTTATGTCAGCAATGGTAATTTACAGGTGTTCAGATGTTTGCAAATAAACTTAATTGAAAACTGTAAATCACCATACACTCAAAATGTGTATCGGCATCCCAAGACAACAGAAGGAATTGAAAATGAGCAGCCTTCTGCAACTGAAAGCTTTTTTCCAGCTGACAAACAGGAAAAGCTAGTGACTCAGCTCACTCGGATTTTATAATAACCTTGTGCATTAAGTACATGAATATTTCATATATACCTAAAGAGAGCATACCCAGTGTTCCATGTACATATAAACTACGTGGCCCTGTGTAAACAGCCCTGATATCATTCAAAGAGATGCCAACCAAGGAAAATGGACTGAAGAGGTGAGGGAAATGACACTGGGAAGCCAGAAGCTGAACCAAATGTGTAGCAGGAGTCTTGCTAGCATTTTGCCTTTTATTAAAATCAAATCAGTTTAGTATTAGGATTATGAATCAAACAAACAGTTGGGCTTCTTCACCACCCTCAGTCATCATATAGATCAGAAATTACTTGCCTGGAGGAAACAAGCAGGAGCCTAAGCTAGCACAAAAACCATGGGAAGAAATAAAAAAAAACCCAAACCGAACCCACAGACCAACAAACAACCCCCCCAAAAAAAACCTAGAGAGAAAGGCTTCTCACTAGTCATCCCTGTACCTCCCTGACATGTATACTGCACATGTGTATGTTCAGGCTGAACATACAACCACCAAAACCCAGGCAGCTCCAGGCTCACCACAGTCCATAGCGGTGCCGCATGTCCTGCACATCCATGATCCTCCCAGGCTCTGAATCCCTGTAAGCCTTCAGGATGTGGGGAAGAAGGGAAGAGGGCATGCTGGAAATGTGCACGTGAACAAACTGTTTCCAGGGCCAGCAGTGGCTGCTCTCTTCCCTTCCTCAGCAGAGCACCTACCTGCCTGCATGCACACCCACACCACGCCTGACTCCCAAACCATCTCCTTTCACCTGAAGATGGTCTCCAAGAGTCTCCAAATGGACAAAGACTAAGAGAAAGTTCATGGGGTAGATCCATGCACCTCTCAAATAAATCTTTCCATCTGCGTGGCGCTGGACTGGACTAAGGGTGAGCAGAGCAGGCACACAGCTAATTACCCCCCTTCTCAGCAAGGGGGACAGGAAAGGATATTTTTCCCATCCCACTGCAGCCACCACTGTACCTCCCTCTGGGCCTAAGGGTTTTCAAGCCCACTGTGGAGGATTCTTTGCCTGAAGAGCCAGCACAGACACGATTACCAAACCTCATGAAATGGGCAAGCGATGAAGTTCATACAGGCGGGTTTAAAAAATAAAAAGGGGGGGGAAAAAAAGGTAAGTAAACCAGGTAAGAACAAAGCCCATGATGAAGTCCTGGAAATAAAAAGATCTCATCTTAGCTGATGAGTGAGGAGGCCACAGGAGCTGGAACTCCTACCATCCATTTTTGAGAGAAGTCACCAGACAATACGCTGCTTGTTACAAACGCTGCTGACATAACCACTCACATAGAGAATTGTATTTCTCAAGTGCCTTTTGTCTATGTACAATGGATATGCACAATGCTTCTTATCCTGGGTTTGATGCTTTTCTGCAGGGACAGTTACATACTTTTCTGAAACCTCTCTCCACAAAACCAACACAGCTTTTCAAATAGGAGCTGTACACAGGGAATGTTTTCTGGTAGAGGATGCAGTTCCCCTGCACTGGATCCTCTGAAGTCTGATGCATTTCCTTTGAATATGGAACTTCATTCGCTACTTAATTTTCTTATAATTTCATCAATTACTAGAAGTTTAAAGTTAGTCTAGAATAGATATTATTTTAGCCCCGGGAATGGTTGGACTTGATGATCTTCAAAGGTCTCTTCCAACCTTGTGATTAATTCCACCATATTTTGGCTTTAACATAAATGGTATGCCCAAGTCTTTGTTCATGACTCATGTAACAAAATAGCAAATGATTTAAAAAAAGCTATTTGCTGAAATTATTCTCCAACCTATGGAGGAAACAAAAGAAGTCAAATGTATCCCTCAAAACCAGCTTAACGTTTTTCCATTAGAAAAATGGCTTTGCCTTGCAGAGAAGAATGAAACATCTTCATGGAGCAGGGTACCACACACATGGTAAAGAGGCAATTCCATTGCTGGAAAAACAAAGTGCACTAGTCGGCATTGTACAAAGTGCCTCTCTATCTAAATTTATTAATCATAGAATACCAGGTTGGAAGGGACACACTTTATTGGCTCCAACTTTACAATAATTTTATTTCCCTCTTTCTATCACAGCCTCCTTTTAGTATTTTTATATTTAGGACTATTGGGTTAAAATTATTAACAGCTCAAAGCAAGGTCCCAAACATTTAGATGCAGGTAACATTGGCATGTGTCTCTCTGACACAAAATCACCCACAGAACCTGCACCAAAAACCTGCACTGCTGCGAAGTGATGAATTTCTACCAAATTAACAGGGTGCTGGAAGTGTTCTATAAGCAATTAAAACAAACAAATCCTACAGAGCACATCATGCTCGCATGACACACCATCAACCTGTTCACTAAACAGATTTTTCTCTAAAACAGAAAAAGGGATCTTGCAGGAGTCTTTGAGAGATGCTCCATCCATCTGCCTGCTTCAAAGCAGAAGCAATTCTGCCATAACCGTTCCTGATATAGGTTGGTTTAACATGTTTAGAAACACTTCTGAAATTGGGGGATACACAATCACCACCCAAGCAATCTATGCCAGTGCCAGACCATTAGAAAGCCTTTTTTCCTAAAACCTGAACTAAACCTCCTTTGTTCCTATCACACTAGTTCCTTCCTCTTTGCAGATAGAGTTACCATCTCTCTCATTCTTCCCATCCTTCAGACTTCTTCTTCCTACCATAAAATAACCCAACTTTTCTTTAACTTTTTCTGCTAAATCATGTTTATGAGACCTCTAATGAATGACATCCTTCTCCCCATGGCTTTCTCGTTACTATTTCTGGTGCCATGTCCAAAACAGGATCCGGTACTCTAGCTGTGCACAATTACAGACTAGACCACTTCCTACATAAAATCCACCACCAACCCTCTCCCCACTCCTGCCCACAGTCTCTATTACACAAACAGGCCTACCCAGCCCATCAGGAAGATGCAATGAAAGCTCCTCCACCGCTCACCTGTTTTTGAGATGCGCCGCCAGGTCACATCGCTGCATGACTTCCTGACACACGGCAGAGAAGGGGCACAAAACAAATAGCTTGTCTAAGAGTTTATGAACAAGAATGCTGGATTTTTTGCAGAGTTTAAAATGGAGTCTTTTTCGATCCAGCGGGCAGAAATCCTTCTCCTGCAGAAAGTTCCTTAGGCACTTGTAGCAGAAAGTGTGTCCGCAGGGAGTGTCCAGTGGCTGCAACAAGGGCTGAAGGCAAATGTGGCAGACCAAGTCGTCATCCACTTCGTTCTGGTAGTTGTAGAGGTGGTTCTCCCTTGTCCAGTGCTGCTGGCCACACTCGAAGCACAGAGGGTTCAGGGAGGTGTTCTGCTCCACCGATGCCATGTCGTCACCTGTAGTCCCCATTGTACACCTAAGGTGGCAGACAGGTCCTCCTCATAGGATGGGGTTGCTCAGCGGGAAGCAACGTCTTCCAGGGTGACTTATGTTCTTCAGTCAAGTCTCATTTCCTGCAACAAACGAAGAAATTAAAAAATACTCATTTTGCATGGATTTTCACGTTTCTTGTCAGAACTTTTGGCTTCTCCTGGGTTTACCAAAACACACCAGCAAGGCCGCTATTCCTGCTCGCTGCAGAACTGGCACAGAGGCCAGCAAGAAGAAAATCAGCGAGTACGACTCCTTTTACAACATAAATGTTGCACAGCTTCATAACAGCTGCTGCATTGCACAGCTTTCACCTGCAAGATGACCAGTTTGTGACAGCAAGGACACTGCATTACGCAATGTCACACTAGAAGTGTGCAATTAGCATCCAGCACAAAAATACCCTACTGTGCAATAATGGTTAGATGACCAAGTAATTAAATGTGGCCTTTAATATGAGATTACAGTTTTAATCTGGTCCTACTCTCTTTTTTTTTTGGCTTTTGACTATTAATGCAGAATATTACACATTAAAGTCTAAATGCATTGCATTAAAAAATAACAGCAACAAACCGCTTACTCTGTTCTTTCCATTAGTAATATTGCATATATACCACCACTCACATTCAGGTTTTGTCTGTGGGCAGCTACACAATGAGAGGGACTGATTGTATCTAATATGCCACGTTTCACTTAGTACAGAGGCCAGCAATAAAAATATGGAATAAACTAATCATCTGGAGCTACTGGTTTCAAACAACCAACCTACTTTGCTTTTTCTCTCACAAAATTACCGCATACTCGATGTGACAATAATCACGTCGGACAAACAACTGTAGGTCTGTCACTGGGGGATTTATTTTCTAAATTTTCTAAGTTATTAAACTTTGCCCCTCTTAAAATAGCTGCTTGGCCGGGAAACTCTGCAGCCATCAGTCTGTCATTTGAAACGCTAAATCCTTGCCTTTCCCAACCTTATTTACCCCACTGTCCCTTACAAAATCACACCGCTTGACACTCATAACAGGATGATTTAGAAAATCCTACAATTTTTCTCACATCCTTAAGAGACCTCCTCATTCATTAGTTTTGGTAAATGTTCTCATCAGCAGGGGAAAAAAACACCGCAAAATTTGAGCAATGCTTGCTTTGTGCCTAAATTGTTTATTGCAATTCAGCAAGCAACACCCATGACAGACACTCCCTGTATTCTAGCAGAGTAGTAGCAAGCATGAGGAGAAATGAAAACTGCTAGTCTAGGTACCAGCCCATCATCTTTATTTTTAGCTGCTGAAATGCAGTCATGAATACATTCTGAAATTCATGTGGAACACATGCATTCCACCCTGTCTTACTTTAAGAGAATCCCTGTTTTGGTTTTTGCCCCTTAACCTCGCAGAGTCAAGCACAAGACTTAGAGCACATTTTACAAGGATTATTATATCCTTTGACGCAAAAAGGATTAAATAGTAATTTGTAATCCAGGCTTCTATTCTGCTGTGGAAATTGATGCTCATCGTTGCCCTGCCTCGCAGTAGATAATGTGCACCTTCTGGAAAGGATTTCATGAGGGAAGAGCATAGAGGTCTTTGTTACCGGAGACTAAGAATGCAAAATGAGACCCCAAAAGAGATTAGTCAAAAAACAGTCTTAAAGGTATTATGTAAGAGTTCAAAGATTGGAGAGCAGATGAGGAGAGCGGCGCACGGGGCCCGCGTGCCCAAACCGCAGCTCCCTCGCTCTGCGTTCATGCTAGTGGATTAACGCAGAGGGATGAGCCCTGTCTAATGGTCGGTCTTTATGTAATGCAAAATAAACCAGAAAAATGTTCTAGAAAAACGCTGCACTGATTTGAGACTTCACCAAATTATTTTGCCGCTCAGGGCACCAGGGGAGCAACACGCGGCGTGTATTGTATTGAGCTTGGGGTACCTGCATCAGGTAGGGCAGGGACATGCAGAATGAGAAGAGAAAGACAGTTTAAGAGTGTCTTGTCCAAATGCTAGACCCACTCCTACTACTGACTATGACCACGACTCTTCCTCCTTCTCAAAGTAAACAAGGTCTCAAGAAAGGAGCAAGTCTATGGAAAACCCAGGGACTATTTGGTGCACTAAGGACCATTCAGAGCTCCAGTTACACACCCCTGACAGTGGGCATCTTGAATTCACCCTCTTAAAGGCTTCTAGCAGTTCTGTCCTTTGAAGTCTGCGCAACTCATATGCCAGCCTGCTGCAGAACTGTGTCCAGTTCTGGGCTCCCTGGGATAAGGAAGACAGGGAGAGAGTCCAGAGGAGGCTACAAAGATGATGAAGGGCCTGGAGCATCTCCCCTATGAGAAAAGGCTGAGTGAGCTGGGACTGTTCAGCCTGGAGAAAAGAAGACTAAGGGGGGACCTTATTAATGTTTATAAATATCTGAAGTATGGGATGCAGGGGAAATGGGCAGCCCCTTTTCAGTGTCTGTGGAGACAGGACAAGGGGCAATGGCTGCAAGTTGGAGCACAGGAAGTTCCACACCAACATGGGGAAGAACTTTTCCCCAGTGAGGGTGCCAGAGCCCTGGGACAGGCTGCCCAGGGAGGTGGTGGAGTCTCCATCTCTGGAGAGATTCCAGCCCCGTCTGGACGCCTGTCTGTGCAATATGAGCTGGGGAGCTGCTTTGGCAGGGGAGTTGGACCCCATGATCTCTCCAGGTCCCTTCCAACCCCTGTGATTCTACCAGGCAGCATCATACAGTAAGTACATCCATGAGACACTTCTGATACTTCCTATGGTCAAAGATACCTGCACCCCTTTTTTAGGAGGCTGGAATTAAATCCTTTTTGTGTGTTTAAGAACTTCTTTTAAAAATAGCTGGCTATGAATTTTGCACAGAAAATAAACCACAGTGCACGACATGGCCTTCCCTGTGTTGTGCTGCAGGGGTGCCAGTTTGGGCCAGGGGCCAGCTGACATTGCTTCTGTCTGCTTCTCAGCCTCCTCTGTGCCCTGTTAGCTTAAACCATCAATAAATACCACATAAACTAACCCCACCGTTTTTTCTGCACCTGACATGACCACCCTCACACCATCTCTCTGCTGGCAGAGCTGCGTGAGAAACAGACAGAGGATTGCAACAGGAAGATTAAAAAAAATAATAAATCCAAACCAAAGACCACTATCCCTACCCAAAGAAATCCCCCAAAAAACAACAGCTGAAAAAAACCCATTGAGATCTCTTCATTTTCACATTGCTGTCTGCTTCCCTCTCTGCTGTGCTGCACTTGGGGCAAGCCTGTTCCACGACTGGGGAATCACGTCACCAGGATTTGTACTCACTCCATAACTCAGCTCCTTAATTATCACTTCCAAGACTTTTTACAGGCTGTTCCCAGTGCAAAATACCAATTTATAAGCAGTATTTGTGATCTGAGCAACAACTGGGATGGTAGGCAGGGTGTAAATTTCACTGATGTGAAGCATTATACTCCTGAAATCCACAAAGCAGAGCATTGCCATTTCTGATAGCCTACTTCAACCCTCTTTATGCATCCCTTCTAGTATTTGCTCTATCTCTTATCACTGCAAATCACCAGCTCCTTGGGATGCTATCAGCTCAGGGAAGCTGCAAACAGGAAAAAATAGTCAGAATTATAAAAAATATAAAGAGGGTAAAGGAGCCAGACAGGCCTGTTATTCCAGTCATATAATTCCCTAGGAAATAATTCTCCCAGGACTTCATTACAACAGCCGAACAGTGCAGGTGGTGCCCTGCTTTCAGTTCTAAATCACAATCCACTTGGGAACTGGGCAACACTGGACATCCAACTGTGCAATTTTTTATTTCATTTTTTTAAGTGGAGCGCGCACGAGGGCGATTTTAGACTGAAAAAGCCTTATCCTTAGGCCTCCTCCAGTTCTGACTTATTGATTCAACTAACATTCTTTGGAGAAGCCTGACACATTTTTACAAAAGCCTAAGATGTCAGGCTTTATACCTACATCAGATTTCATGATGTCTATTCCTTCTGTCTGAATAGGCACTATAAAAGAAAAAACACAAACCACAAGCAAACTGGAATTGTAGCAATAATTTAGCCTTTTTACAATGGCTGGCTTCTTTTACATATCACCAATAATTAATACTATTTTCACCTTCAAGTTAATTGGAAATACGTATTTTGCAACGAATGCTCTCAGAAATCTAAGTAACCTATATCTGAATTCTGTTACTGAAATCTGTTATTGAGATTTAGTGCCCAGTAGCTGTTCAAAATTTTACCCAAAAAATCTGATGATACCAGAAACGAGCAACTAAGGAAAATACCTGTCTCAGAACCGATCTCTCTAAAAATTATCTTTAATATACCACAATTTCCTATGTTTTTTTACTACCCTGTGCAATTTTCCTCAAGCAAAAGCAAAGGTCAAAGGAACACCCTTTGATGAATGACACCCCTGTTCCTTTGCTGGACTCCGGTGTCCCTGTATCCCAAAACAGCTGGGATGCAGATCTCTCTGTTGTGTGGCTAACAACTCCCTATGCCAGAATAAACACCTTCTCACTGCGATGCAGCCAACCACTGAATCGATGTTTAATTTATACCATGTAGCTTAAACCAACTGCAGGTGAGAAAATGTCCACCTGTATTTCCTCTGGATTCAAGGCTCCCCAGTGCTGGCTGCTGCTTCTCATCCCAGAGGGCTCAAAATTTTGCTGCCTCTTGGCAGCACAGGAATGCCTCAGCACATCCCCTTCTCACATCCCTCCTCAGTGGGGAAAGGGAGGGTATGGGAACAAGTTACAACAGCTACGGTGAAGGTTTTATACAACCCTGAACTCAAATAGTCCTTTCCTCATCTGTCAGATTTGTGCTTGCAAGGGAATGCCTAACTTTATTGATCTGTAACTCTGAACAACGGTGTGGGCATCACCCCGGATTTCAGGGAAGGTTGGCTTAACTTGAAAATGTCACAGGGTTTCTGAAGTCTGTTCTCCGTGGCCATGGCATCTGAGCACCCAAGCTAGGAAGGATCGCAGGGTACTGAATTCCCTTGCTTTATCCAAAAGCCAGAGCTGTGAACAGGATCTCTTAGCAGCCAGGAGCAGATCTACGCAAGCCCCAGGGGAGGGAAACTAGACAGTGGTTACATCCACTGCTTAAAACCACATCCTGACAGAGGAAACATCAGTTCTTAGTTCCCAGACCAGTATCCTTCCCAGGAATTAGAGCATCAGGCTGATGATCCGAGGTGTTTCCAAAGCACACCCTAGCTCGAGCAGAAGAAAAAAAGATAGCAGAAACTGTAATAAAAAACATGATGAGAATAAATAGCTGGTGCATAGCACTAGAGGGGGAGAGTGTTATTCCACATCTTCCAATAAGCGTGACCTAGCTTATTAGATACAATCTCTGCTTTAATATTAAAGCCATACAGCAAACAAGTGAAGCAGAACTAGCAACTTGTATTGACTTTACAATATCCATGTTAATTGCACCGACATCTGAGGGCTGCGCTGCCTTCAAAACACCAAACCCCAATTCGATTCCAGCCCAAGTTTACGAGACAGTAATCCTGTTAGACTCTGCCTCTTTTGAAAACGCAAACAACTGGAAGTGTTGTCAAAAAATGGCATCTGGCAGCTCAAAGTCAGGGAAAAAACCTACGAGCGATGGGCAGAGCACAGCAGTTAGACAGGGGCAGGCTTCTGCTAATGCTGCAGCTACCCTGTCACCACATGCCAATTATCCAATACACCTATTTTTTGTGCCAATGAGCAACAGTTTTTCTACATTTTTTTAAGTCATTCAGCACAATGACTCGGATTTTTATATTCCAACTAAATAAAACTGTGCCTGAACGGTGACTTTGTTCCACTGAACCACACAACCAGGCAACGCTGGCTTTGCAGTAAAACCACCTCTCCGCAGCTTATTTTTTTGTCTCTGTGCTTGTCTTTTATTCCATCAAAGCGATGCCCACGCAGCCAAGGTGCCAGCCCTACACCAGACATTGATGTGGCATCATCGCTGCAAAGGCAACGGGTCGCAGGCGATGCTTTACCTTCCCCCACCTCAGGGGTGCAGGTTTTTACATGCAACATCCTAAAGAAGATGTGCAGACGTGCTCCCCTTGCCGGGTTATTTCTGGAGCACGGCGTTTTTCCAGGTTGCAAAATGAAACCCTGCTTAAATCTGGCAAATAAGGAGTGTTTGGGAAAATTAGTAGGACCGTAAGTTGTGTTGGGTATTTGTAGAGTGCTGTGTTTCCGTGGCAACGGGGGGCTATGGGCTTTAATTACCGCTGCGACGTTAAGGGTCCCTGCTGTACTGTACAGTGGCTTGTGTGAGACTCGCTGCTGGGGCGAGAGGACAGGCAGGAGGAATGCCTGTGCTGCCCTCCCTGCCCCACAGCTGCTAGATGAGCCCCAGGGGGTCTGAGCTACCAGGGAACAGAGAAATGTAAAGGAAGGGGAAAGCAAGGGGAAGGGGAAGGCCATCCGAAGATGGATGATGCCCACCTCACAAACACAGCACCTCGCACCCAGGGATGCTCGATAACGGGAGGGAAGAGAAGGGCGCGGTGCCCAGAGATAAATAAAACAAGTGGCCAGAAGGTTTTTGCTCAAACACATGAAGATCATCCTGCAGCCATTTTCTGTGGCACAAATGGAATGGCTTCTATTTTGGGAGCAGGAGATTAAAATAGCTTTACTTTAGTCAAATCGGTCTCAAACGAGACAGGGAAGATGAGGATTGTGACCCCACAGAGGTCTATATCCAACAAGCTATATCCAACAAATCATCTCAGACTAGAAGGAGACAAAAGTATGAATAGTTAACAAAGATACATCTACATATCTACAGATTAAACTTTGCTTGTTAGGAAGAAGTTAAGACACACCAGCCAAGCCAGACAAGAGCCGCCCAGGTTTGGGTGGCTGGGCCGCTCTCCTGGCCTGCAGGAAGCCTGAACCCCCCCAGAGCAGAAGGGACTTGAACTTGCACCCCATCCTCTCCCATCTCGCTCACAAGTATTTGCCCTTCTCTGCCAACCTGTTTCACAAGAGAGGCAGCGCGATGGCCACCTTTACAATTTGGAAGATCCATTTTCCATGCCCAACATTCATTTTTCTACTAAGTGGAAGGAGGGCTAACCCTGCCTGGTGCCAGAAGCCACCCCACCACAGAAACCATCAATGCAGGACAAGTGCCTGGGGGCTCCAGATGCTCCCAGGTTTCCCAACAACCAAGCAGGCTTGCAAATTTTAGGACTGAGGGTGTAAAAAGTTCTGTGTGAAACCTCCTTCAAAGCTTCAATCCATTCTGGGATTTTACAGCAGTGAAAAACAAAAAGAAATATAAAGAAGCAAAGTGAACTGAAAGTGAAAATGACCCCACTTACCTGCTGGTAGAGCCAAAGACAAATTCCCTTCCTAGAGCAAAGAGCATAATGACAACAATATGTCATTACTGCCCTTGTAACTCACTGGGCTTTTATATCCAGTGGGAGCAAAAAATGTACCCCAACAGTCAAAAATCCACTTCAAGGAGACAATTAGCGAGGTTTTCTTCTCATTAACGGAGCAGAGGAGAAAGGCAAGAAAGAGTAAAACATTTGCTTATCCTCCATGGTTATTTTTTGCAGCGCAATCTGTCCACCAGCCCTTGCCATATGTGCCACCCTTTCTGTTTGGAGAGATGAAGGCAGCAGAAAGCTGTCCATCAAGATGCTAAACCTTCTGGAAAGCCCTCCCCTGCGCACTTTGCCCTGAAACGAGGACTTCTGTGGATGAACAGAAAACACTTAACTAGATTAAATGTAGCTGGTTCCCGGGTATGCACAGAGAGAATCTGATTTGATTAATTCAAATTTTAAGGAGCTGAAGCGATTCAAAGAAAATAGAGAAGGAAGTGGTGAGCTACATTCCCTTTTTCTGCTCTTCTGTATAACCAGCCCCCATCCCTACGGGTGTGCATGGAGAAAAATCAGGGAGACAACACTTGGATTAATCACAAAATGGCTTTGATGACAGAGAGAAGCTGGGGGTGGAGGGGTGGAAAAAAGGATAAAAGAACTTTCTGGGTAGTTAAATCGCAGGACTGACTATTTTCAGAGACACACCAGCCCCATCTCTTCCTTTGGGTGTACGCCACCTTGCATAACATGTTACAGCTGGTTTCTCCCATCAACCGCAACCTGAGTGATGGTGGAAAGCTATTTGGAAAGATAAACTACATTGTTAGGAACCAGCTAACAAAAAAAAGAGTAATCTCTCTCAACACAAGGATTTCTACAATCTGTGTGAGATGGAGTGAAGTAGACACACTTTAGAGCCAGCTCAGATAAATGATAAGCCACAAGCTGTCCTTGCTCTGCAGGGAAGTCCTCCATGGGAGTGAGTGTCCGTTGGCTGTGAGGAACCCATGACAACCCATGGTGAGAGGAAGAAACCTGAGAGTACAGGAGAAAGAGGGCAGAGGATGGGGATGGTCTAGACAGGTTTGTGGCTTCAGCCTCCAGCCTCATCCTGTGAAGTAGCACCGGGGCAGCTTGGGAGCATCACTTGAAGAGCTAAGGCAATCCCCCAAACCAGTCTGTCCTGCCTAGAGACTGATTATTTTCTCCCCTGATGAAAGAAAATAAATATCACCACATCAGGACTCTCCAAAAAAGAAAATAAAAGCCTTCTTCAGCCCACAGTCAAAACAGTGTTTTAATTCAGGCTACCTACATACACGCCAAATTAGCCAGGAGACACAACTTGCCCATGAGCACGGGTACTGTACACAGAGTGACTGGTTCACATGCAAAACCACCTCATGCGGTCTGTAACCCAGCGTGACCAGGGAGTGGGGAAACCTGTGATGACTCCAGCCACCCCTTGGCAAGCAGCTGACTTGTCCTGGAAGCGCTGCCATGGCACCGATGTCCGGGTACCATCCGCTCGCCCTCACTTGGACTGACCCCACAATAAAGGCAAGTTCTTTGATTCTTAAGGCTTCAGGGTGATGGTGTGCCTCTCCCTATTAGCTCTGGTGAAGACATTTTGGTTTACTGCTGTACACAACTTAATTTCCACCTGATTTCCAGGGATTCTTTCCTTATGATCCCTGTAAAGCAGTTATTTTCAGAGCCAGCTACCCAACCGATCTTTGAGCACACAGGAAGAAGACAGCATAACCTCACACTCTGGGGTATTTACACAAAATACCTCTATGCTATTTTGTAGGATGCTTGTCAGAAAATACTAACTTTACATTGAGATCGTCTTCTTACACTCTCTATACGTACCTGACTGTACCTTGGATAGATGGGCTCTGTGCACAGAGACTGAAAACAAATGACTCCACACAACATCAGGATTTACATAACAAGAACATGTTAGATCTAGAAGCTGTAGTCTTAATTATACAAATACTATCTTAAATAAATAAAACCCATTTGAATATTTTGTATGTAAACAAGTCTTTACATACACAGTAGACTAATACTTGATCTAGGGCCTCCAGACAGGATTCAGAGAGGGAAGCGGACATAGAGCTGACTATGTAAAGTCTAGTCTGGTTATACAGATTTGACAAAGAATACTGAAGCAAAGAAAACACTGCATTTGGTTTTAGTCCAGCTGTAGAACCATGTATTTGCTGCTTCAGCCCATGCTAAGTCCACAACCACCACAAAAGAGTGGAGACAACATTTGTTGAATGAAAAAACAACTCAACAACAAACCCCAAATATTTTTCCTTTCCCTATTAGCCTGTCTGACTGCAAGTTAAATATATATATATTTAAAAATAGAATTTCAGCACCTATTATGTGGGGAGGCTTTTACAGTGCAGTTATTTATCTGCATGAGGTGCAAAGTTTGGCTGCTGCAGCGTGCCCCCTGCATCCTGTCAGTGGTCTCAGAAAGAAGCTACTTCAGTAGGAGCACTGCTGGAAAAGAGTCCTTTAATATTCAGGGGGAAACGTTAGCAGAGATGCATAGTGACACGCACTAAGCCAACAGGTCCTGGTGTGTGTTCTCAAACGAGTGACAGGGGCTAAATATTAAGCAGCAAATCTTCTGCCTCCCCCTTGCAGAATGAATAATGTGGAGTGAGCGCTGAGCTGCTGTTACAGCGCTTCTGTTCGCTCTCCTCAGTAGTCTCCTTCTCTTTGTTCAAAAATATAAGATTCCTAAACAAAGGCAGACAAATGAAGATCATTTGCTTTGAAGTGAGTAGTACAAATTAGAGGCAAATCAAAGAAAATGACTGTAAAGCCACCTAAGTGGTAGCACCTCTGCAACACATCAAACTGGTGGCCATATGCAGATATTCTATATAACATTTATATTTATGTAACTGTAAATACAGAAATAAACAAAACTAAGACTGTTCAATGGAAGCCCAAGAGGGTTAAGCGCTCAGAGAAGGGTACTTGTCCTACAAGCAGATAGAGAGAAGGGTCAGGAAAAGTTTGGTGGAGTGGGGAGACATCAGGGCTCCAACTGCTACACTTGTCTAGCAAATAAAAGCTGAGCTGTTGAACAACAGAAGGCCTAGGGTTATGAAAGAAAGATGCATTTCAGTTCTCTGATACCCAGTAATGAACTTGCAAAACATACAGAAGAAATTTACTCACTGCAGCGGGGAATTGTGCTTCACCACATTCTGGGAGGAGAGTGGGAAAGGAGCGTTGCGCTAAGAGCCCCCCACCAGGTAGGATGCTCATATTCCTAACTTCAGGCTCCAATTTCTGCATCTGTGGTCAAAATGGCTCCAGCAACAGAGGCTGACAGAAACATGCTACGTTGGGAAGCAGCCAACGTTCTCCTCCTCCTCCTCCTCCTCCTCCTCCCTTTCCAATCTCTTCTCAGCACGCTGAAATTTTGCATTCGAGGTTCTGTGGGGGACGGTACAATTTTCACTTCCTCATTTCTTCTATGTATTCAAGCCTTAAGAGCTAGCTCTTAAAATACCAGTCTTGCTTTGAAGGATATTACTTCATTAGCATTGCTTTTGGAAAAATGGCTTTAAGAGGCAGACTGTTCAGCCTCCCTAATACCCATCTCCTTTGCACTCCCTAACCACAACGTGCATTTTCCCAAACCAAGCACTTCTCAACAAGTTAGGTTAGGTTCACAGACATAAAAAATTCAAACTCTCATTTGTTTCAATACTTTCTTTTTTTTTTTTTAACTCCTAACCCATGCTAAACACTTTCACATGTTTTAAACCAGATGCTTAGATAAAACTTATTTTAAAAACTTTAAAGTCCTTTTTTTTTTTAATTGCTGTATTGTCCAAGAGCCAGAAACCATCACCAACGACGCTCCTACTGCACTGGGAGCTGTGCTGTCTCTGAGATAGAGACTCACATTCCCATGCAATCTATCTCTTTTTCATAAAAAGGGAGAAGTGGTGCACACCAAAATGGTGAGACCCCAGAAATGCCACACAAGGTCCAGTGCTGCCAGAGGGACCTGTCTACCCTCCATATAGAAGCAGCAGCCATGTTGGTAAGGTCAGGTTATTTGGAAATAACACACATCAAAGCCTCTCTGCTCCTCTCAGGAAGAATGGAGATTCAGCGAATCAGTCAGACGTTCACCTGCAAGCTACCGGTTCATGAAGTCCAGATTTTGTAAGAAATGACTCAAATCTACTATCACGTTTAGAGCAGCCCAGGGAACAGGGTCTAACAGGTCAAAGAGACCACGCCACAAGTCATCTTCACATGGCAGAGTCACTAAAAAGCTGAGGAATACCAAGAAAATCCTGAGAAGGGTCCCTTTCTGCATCAAACTCGTAACACAAAGAAGTATGAGGGAATCGCCCCCCCTCCACAGAAAGAATTACTCTGCTCTATAGTTCCTAGTTTCCAGCTAGACACAGACATTTGGGTCAGATAAAGAACTTTCCACTTTCCTCTAAAGAACTGTTTAATACTGCAATAATACCAGCCTTGATTTTCACTGGTTTTGAGAGTTAAAAAAGCTAATAATTCCAATTTAATGAACCAAGAGGTGGGCAGACTGAGTCATCAAAAGCCTTCATCCTATCCTTTCTGCATGCAATCTGAAAACCAAAAGTACAGTCAAGAACACGATGAGATTTTCATCTGAAGGAGACATCTTACTTTAAAAGCAGCAGATTTAACTACAAGCAGCACTGGCTCTTATTAGCACTCATATGGGATGAGAACACATAAAATCTCAGGCAACCCAGTCTGCCTCCATATATTGAGTGATCCTCAAGAAAACGTAGGGGAAAAGGAAAGAGCCCTGAAAAGGCCATCCCAGCTGGAGCATTTGGAGATGTAAAAGGTAAAACCTTTCACAGAACCGAGAAGTTAACACTAGAAAGCTACTACCAGAATATAACATCCTTTGGCTGGAAGGAGTAATTTGCATACATTTCCCTTTATAAACTTCAGACCTGGAAAGATATGAAGCTGGATTTGCTGCTTGTCCATCCAGACCTGTTTAACTGAAGACAAAGTTTCAGTGAGGTTGAATTCTGCACCGATTTATTTTGCTGTTAAAGCGTGGGGTGTTGCTAATCCCTACTACTAAATAAAGCTAGAATGGTTTTTTTTCCCTAAGTAAACGAAAACAAATCACCACACCTTTCCCATACACAATGGAAGGTGGATTTTATGGTTTCTTTTTCGATGCCAGATTTGGAGAACAGCATGTCTGCTGGGGCTCCTGCTGCGGGGAGACCCACATTCGCCACTGCCCTCCTGACTCCCTTCAGACTTGTGAATGCAACCGAGGGGATGCTTTCGATCAGAGGTTTCTATTTAGCTGCAAACTCAGGGTCAAAGCACGCCATGAACTAGCTATAAAACCTTGTCACAAATAATTATCTTGGTACATGGCGTGCTCACTGTAAGGAAATACACGAAACAGACAAACCTCACCAACAATTTCAAATCTTCAATTTAAAAAAAATCTCCTAACAGCCAGACGTGATGCCTCTCATGCCCCCCCACCCCCCAATTTTCTCTCTCCCTTCTTCCCCTCCTCAAATCTTGGAAAAACTGTGAAACAGGTATGATTCTTCTGGGACAAACATTTCTACCTGAAAATCTTAAATACAGTTATTTCAAAATACCTGCACGCTAGAGCCCTTAACTTCTATTTTTCTACCAAGACATCCTGAAAGATTTAGTAAAAAGAAGGAACAAACACACGATCCCTCTGTTTCTTGCTCTGGTTTTCAGAACTATATCAACCCTTTCTTGTTTTTTAAAAAGTCTTAACCAGAGGACTTGTGTTACTTAAAGTTTGCACGCACTGCACAACACCCAGCGAAACAAGAAGCCTTTTCTGCAAGGTGATTATAAAGGAAGTTTACCAGGGTTTCTAGGATGCCTGTTGGAAAACCTTATGGATAACTGTACAATTATTACTACATACGTATCCTAGGATACCAAAGAGCTTTCACATTTAAGAGCTTATTTCCCAGCCACCCCCTCGATACACATCTCATGCATTTATAAATAATACAAATAGCCATGAGAAAGGAGGACGTTGGTTTCATTTCAGCCAGAACATACACTGACCTCTGCCTATATCAGAGTGTTTCATTTTATTTCATTTCTCTTTCTCACCTTCTGACTACAAAGATGTCAGAAATCTCAATTCATTAAATGGGTTTTTAAACTTGAATTTTACAACTGAGCAAAAGGGGAAAAAAAAAAAAAGATTAATCTTTAAAAAGCCATATACATACATGCAAATCACTGGAAAGAGCCTTTGTTTCCATGCAAATGAAATTTAGATTTCTGACCCCAACATTTTGCAAAGCGTCAACCCGTTAAATCCAACATATCAGAGAACCACATAATTTAGGAAAAACCTTCAGAAAGAGAAATGGGGAAAAAAAAAAAAAACCAACACTGGAAAACAAAAACCCCAAAACCAAAAAGCACAAACCAGCTAATTCCAGAGAGACTCACTTTACACTTCGGGTTAGAATAGCCTGTGCATTTGAAACAAGCTGAATCCTAAGCATTCCCTTCATTCCTTGTTTGTAATTCTCCTCACAGGGTCTAACCTGCAATTAAGCACTGGGAGCTCAGCCTCTGAAGAAGAGCATCCTTAAAATGCCGAGCGGAGCCCTGGAAACACCCAGGTACGATTCCTCAGCAGCCGGCACAGAGGATCTGTTACAAAACCTGCAACACAGAGCACCACAGCCCCTTTCCCTTCATCACCTTCTTAGCCCACATTCCTTACCCTTCCATCCCAGCGGAGGCAAGGAGGGAGCACAGCGTACCTGCCCAACATAAAGGAAAAGAAGAATATACTGCTGTTCTTGGAGGAGGGGATATCACATGACAACAGGGAACTTCAAGAAAAAAAGGCTGTCGGCATGCCAGCATACACAAATTAATTCACTGCTGGGTAATTAAAACAGGACCAGCCCCTCCTATAATCACTAAGCAGCTCTCGGGATTTGATTTAGTGAAAGCAGTAGTAGGTTCATCTAATCGCCTAACCTCGCACAAATAGGAGCAAAGCCCTAATAGCTGTGGCTCAGTAAATACTACTAACCAGAGCAGGAGCCGGAGTAAAAAAGATCTGCAGGCGCTCTCCTGCGCTGTGTCATTTTCAAGTCCTAAACCTAACATTAAAATTAACCGCGGGCTAAAATGTCGCCAGCGGTTTCTCATGAATGCATAATGAAACGGTGCTACTACAGCTAGTGCATCGCAGCTCTGGAAGCACACCCAGCAAAGCATGTGTGGGGTTACCACAGGCACAGGAGTACTTACAATAACTCTACACATACAGTGGATTTACAACAGATACAGGACGTTTCAAGCCTCTGTCACGCTCTCCGTGCGCCGCGCGCTGTGAACGTTACGTAAAGCAACTCAGTGTTTGCAAGGAAAGCAACAAATTGGATTATATAACGTTCTTTTTCCTTTCCCCCCCCTCCTCTACTGAAGAAAATTCTGCTTTTTAAAGGAGAAAATGAAAATGAAATGTTGGAACCGCTCTCAAAACTGTGCATGCTTTCTGAAAAAGTCTCCACGTTCTACAGTTTTATAACTCGGTGTCTCAATGCTAGAGGGGTATTTAGTGCAGAAAGTCAGGTTTACATCCTGAAAAATGCCTCTGCTTTTGTCCATAAAAACAGGACAGGAAGAAAGAAAAAGTATTATTTTCTTTCAATGACTTCCTGGCTGTCAGAATACTAGCTAAAATGCGTGTCTGCAGACTCATGAACAGCAAACCTCTGTCTTCCAAGACAGCTTTTATGAAGTCCAACATATTGGACTTCAATAACTCCACTTTCAAATTGAATACTTCGGTATTATTTTTCCATTATATTGGATATAACGCAAATGACAAGCAGGAGAGCCTACAGCCAGCTAAATGCAATAACCACCATATCCCTACAGACATCATCTTCTCCCTTCCCTTACTCAGTTCCATGAAGTGGATGAAGAAAAAAAACCCCTAAACCTACAAACACCACCATAAATCAGCAGTAGACAAGTATGCTGCAGCGGTGAAGGGTTCAGCTTGAGGTCTCGGTGGATGCTTTGGAAGACTTCGGGGTGGTCTTTGTACCAGCCTCCTCTTGAGAAAACACGATTGCAAAGTAATGACCCATCTGAAAAAGGACCAAAACTGTTTTTCTTGGCTGTTCTTGGCTTGGCATGGTCTTAAACAAACAGACGTGGATAAACAGCGTAATGAAGAGGACTGACGTCCATCTGGTGCACAGAAGAGCTGCACGGCCCAGATGAGACATCACCCCTGGTGAGGCCACCAGACCAGTTAAATAAATTGTCTGATCAGAAGCAAGGTCCATTCCACTCCTCATGAGAGAAAACTTCCAATGGTATTTCAAGGATCTAGAGCGCTATGGAAACTTTTGACCTCTGCTAGGGCCTCTTCCAGTGGCACTAAAATAATGATTTCAATGATATTTACACTAGCCTAGGGACGGGGTATTTTTGGTTTGAGCATCTGCCTGTAATATACCATTTCTTATGGAGAACCAACATAAACCAATACTAGCTACAGCACCCCTCTGCCAACACACCTATTCTACATCTACACGAGCTTCCTTTAGCTTTTATTTTTAAAATTAAAAAGTGATGGGTGGAAATGGCACTTGCTAAGATACCATGTTAAGAAACATGGTATCTGTACCATGAAAAGGAGTGGTGTTGGCCACACAGCAGAGGAAGGGGATTATTTTATTCAACAAGTGCTGGGTTCTGTGCTTGGTCACAACAACCCTATATTCGGTCATAACAACGTTTCTTGGGGAAGACTGGCAGGAAAGCTGCCTGGCAGAAAAGGACCTGGGAGTGTTGGTCAACAGCCAGGTGAATATAAGCCAGCAGTGTGCCCAGGTGGTCAAGAAGGGGCCACCAGCATCCTGGCTTGTATCAGGAATAGTGTGGCCAACAGGACTAGAGAAGGGATCATCCCCGTGTACTCTGCACTGATGGGACGCACCTCAAGTCCTGTGTTCAGTTTTGGACCCCTCACTGTAAGACAGACATGAGGCCCTGGAGTGTGTCCAGAGAAAGGCTATGAAGGTGGTGAAGGGTCTGGAGCACAAGTCTTAAGAGAAGCAGCTAAGGGAACTGGGACTGTTGATCCTGGAGGAGGCTGAGAGGAGACCTTCTCGCCCTCTGCAGCTCCCTGAAAGGAGGTTATAGTGAGGTGGGTGTCAGTAACAAGTTATATGTCAGTAACAAGGATAAGAGGAAATGGTCTCAAGTTGCTAGGTTTAGATTGGATATTGGGAAAAAGTCCTTCACTGAACAGGTTGTCAAGCACTGGAACAGGCTGCCTGGGGAAGCAGGTGAGTCACCAGCCCTGGAGGTGTTTAAAAGCTGTGTAGATGTGCTGCTCAGGGACATGGTTTAGTGGTGGTCTTGGCAGTGCAGTGCTAACAATTGGACCTGATGATCTCAAAGATCTTTCCCAACCAAAATAATTCTATGATTTATTGTATGATACTAAAAGCAGAGCCTTCACCTTGCCCCATGAAAGTTGCTCCTCAGCCCAGCCCTGCTGCCACAAGGTTCCCTCCAAACTCACAAACACCAGCACTGCTCTCAGTACCAATGAAGAGTAGAGGGGTCAGCCAGATTCTGCCTGCTCAGCCATTAGGCTGAGCTTAAATTTTGGCTTTGAGCCCCAAATTTGCATTCAGGATCCATGTCTTCAAAAGGCCTGAATGGCTGAAGAAAGCACGTTCTGCTCCTGAACAATTAACCTATTCCCTCCATCAGCACAGGCTTTAAACCCACCACCTCTGCAGTCTTAGCAGTGCTTTGCAGCAGGAAAATGAGGATGGCCGTATGACTGCAATAAGCAGCTGAATAATGAGATATTATTGGAAAGAAATAAAAACCCACCACAAAACCTCACATTATACTAACCTCAAGGAAAAAAAAATGCTTATTTCCAAGGGAAAAGGTAAACAACTTTTACCCTCATTAAAAAGTTGAGAAATGTGCACACCACCGCTACAGCATAATTAATACGCAGCCTTCAGAAGAGTCCAAAGGAGCAATTTAATTAACCACCCGCTGATCCCACAAATGACAAGAATACACACAGGTAATGGCACCTTATAATTGAAAATGTCCCGTTTATTTAGCTGAGCAACTGCGCTGCTCTGCGTTGTGCATAAATATGAGGAGACACGTTTTGAACCCGTAACGTTTGTAACTTTGGAAGCTGTGGCAGAACATACTGTCCATGATACAGTCGCTGTGTACTCTGCTTCCTTCATGCCTTTGCCTGAGAACCTTGAAGTCACTGGTGGCTATAAAGGTATTAACCCTCACGAACCCTTCTGATGGGCTTTTTCAATGACCTCTTCAAAAACACAGGAGAGCCAGGAAGAAAGAACCCCAAGCCACTGCAAACAAACTACAGCCTTACTAGAGAATTATTTTATATCTGTAGTTCTCCCACTTCCATGCTCTGTAAACCCCATGAAATATTTCTCTCGATGATCTTGTAAACTCGCTTTGCAGTTTCTCACCCTTTTCTTTCAAGTGGGAAATGTTTCCTTTCAGCTACTACATCCTTTATTAAGTAAGAGCAGAGAAGCAGCATTTACCAAGCTAGGAAAACAATGTAACAAAGCAGGTGAAAGGCTTTTTCTTTGACTTTTCAGGCATAAGCTGGACTGAATTAATATTCCTTCTTTCACAAAACTCAAAATGCCTTTATGCTGTTACATTACAACCATCAAAGTCTATTTGACTCAACATGAAAGAGAGCAACATCTGAATTTATGAGCTGTCCATCTCCCTATCTAATGGACACACTGGCAAGCATTCATTTCTACCTGCTTTGGGGCATACATAATTTAAAATAACAGACTGAAGAGACTCTTCAAACATAGCAGTCTCCACTGGAAAGTGGACTGCCAGGCTAAAAGACTTTTCTTACAGGACTCAACAATGTGCCACTAAATGGACCTCAGTGGGTGATACCACAGCAGCAATATGATGGGAGGATGGGACTGCCTCATACATTAGTCTCAGGATCTCTGGTCCCACTTGTCCCCCATATAGGCAGCCCTGGGATGACATCAGTGCCTTTACACAGCGTTGACTCCCTGCCCACCTACTACAGGAACAGCATTAATTAATATAATCATATTTATATTAATATAAATTGTCTGGTGAAGTGCAGATCCCAACAGCACCACAGTATGATGTACCTAGCTGAAGTAATCAGTTTGGGTGTACATGTTAAATACACACTTCTGCAATTTTTCACCCAACAGAGAAATCTTTACACACTGGTATTAGCTACTCATGTTTACCCTTCATGAGGTTTCCCTTCTCTAAGTGTTTATGGTATTTACTCAGCCTGTAGCAACCGATTACCAAGCCTACCTTGCTGTATTAGCTGTCAGTGATGCCAGCAGATATGCAAACATCTCTTTAAAATTATCCCTTTACTTTTATGGACTACAATTTATTTACCAATTAGATGAAGAAATAAGGGTTCTTGAATAAATACCATAAAGAAACCTCTAATAATTCTTGGGTGGGGTATTTTTTTTCAGTCTTTCCAGCTTTCATGTGTTTCAGGAGTGTTTACATCAGAAACCAGCAAGTCCCTTGTGCCCCACACCCCAGCAAGAGCACCCCAGGGTTCTTTGTTGATACTCCCTCACCTATCCTTTCTCAAAGACTCTTTGGCATCTTACTGTGGGACTGAACACAGAGCTGGTTTCCAATGGTTAATCACAATGACTACTGCACGTTTCCAGGATGCATTCACCCTGTGAAAATGGCTTAGGTTTTCTGCCTCTCAATGTTATAGAAAATATACTGCTTAAATTGTAATACATCATGCAACTGCCTGCAGCTCCCAAAACGATCTGGACTGCTCAATATTGCTGACTTGTTTCTAATGTTTACCATTGCAATAAACTTTATCAGAGATGCTCGCCTTCTTCCACGCCACTAATATATTTTGAAAGAAAATGATGCTCCACAACTCTTGTGAAGAACTCCATTTACTCACCATAATCCTCCCTAACAACTGCACTTGGGGTTTCTTGAGTGGTCTTACCTGCAGTTAGAGCACGTCCACAGAATTTGGATTTCATGTGCTAGGTTAACTAGGCAACAAGCATTAGAAAAGGGACAGACCACAGCTAGGGAAAGGCTTAAGCATGAAAATATTTATTACAAGTGTTGGATCCCACTGGGGAAAGCTCTCAAAGATAAACAGTGTTTGTGTAATTTGACAATAGTCACCTGGGGTGTGAGACAGGGAAAGGGATGGGGAGGGTGGGGGGGGAGGAAAGTCTGTTTTTCCCTTCAGTGAATTAATCTCTGAATTCTTCACAAAACATCAGAATGTCTCACTGAAGATAGCAGAAGTGTCAGATCTTGAAGATGACCCTCCTCAAAACCTGCTGGTAGGAATTCCTGTACTGCTCACCACTGGTGCTTAATGAAGGGGTTAAATGCTGCCCATTTTCCCTACTGAGAGGCAGATTAGTTTTTCCTGGATAACACCATTCTCCCAACTTTTCTGCTACACAAGTCTGAAGTGTCAGAGCGTGGTGGTCTGAGGCTTGTTCATGGCCCCAACCATCTCCTCAGGCAGCCTGGAGGGGCAGGCAGCAGCCCAGCATCCTCCCTCCTGCATCCCTGTGATCCCTCAGCCCGCTTCTACGGAGATGGAGGATAGATGGAAGAAGGTAAGTTAAGTGAGCAAAATGCAGAGAGAAAAATAATTCCTTTTATATATTACACAGAATATATCAGTAGTTTAATTGCATCTTTTAGATTAATTTCTGCTTCCATTTGGTCATGGCAAAGTAATTTAAATCAAGGGATTTAAGGCACTTTGAATTAGTTCAGTAATGCTAAAGCTCACTGTTTATATTCAAGTGTTTAACTGTCAAGAGCTACACTTTTTCACTATTATATAAAATTAATTTTAAAATCAAATGCATTTCATTATCATTCCTGGTAAAGAACCTTATTTAAATGTTATAAGAATAATTAAAATAAATAATACCGTTTAATTTTTAAATACAACACTTCTAACAACTTTACAACTTAAACCTTTGGAGAAGGGAAGGCTCTGGGGAGACCTTACAGCAGCCTTCCAGTACCTGAAGGGGCCCACAGGAAAGCTGGAGACGGGCTGTTTGCAAGGGCAGGGAGTGACAGGAGGAGGGGTAATAGCTTTAAACTGCAAGCAGGTAGATTGTTAGATACAAATTATTCCCAGTGAGGGTGGTGATGCCCTGGCACAGGTTGCCCAGAGAAGCTGTGGCTGCCCCCTCCCTGGCAGTGTTCAAGGCCAGGCTGGATGGGGTTTTGAGCAACCTGGGCTAGTGGAGGGTGTCCCTTACCATGGCAGGGGGTTGGGACTAGATGGGCTTGGAGATCCCTTCCAACCCAAACCATTGTATGATTCTACAAATAAATCATACTGCTTTTCACCACAAAAATAGATTATTTCAGTGCATTAATATTGCTTTTTTGCGTTCCTGCTCTCCCTGCCACCTAAGGCAGCTTACGTTTCATTTCTGCCACTGAGCAGCCCTTCCATTCGCTGGTGTAATTTTGCAAGTGGCAGAGTGTTGCCTTGAGCAACTGCCACCAAAAAAAAAATCTCATCCTTACAAAATTTCCTCTGCATCCTCAAAATAAGGATGAATAGATAATAAAGTATGGTTAAAAGAGTTTTTCAGGTTTCTCTGCACATCAGCAGCTGGACTACTTCAACACCAACACCTCTGCACAGGGTCTGCTTTCAGTCAGCCACTCCAACTCTCCAACCCAGCAGCTCAAATGAGATTTGTTATCTTTTAGCAACTATCTGCTACCATTTGCATTTCACAGGCTTTCCCATAGCTTCTGGTTGTTAGAGCAACCTTCAGGGTGGCTTTCTCCAGTGCTGTCTCACTTCACATTTCAACAGAGCAGAACACAGAGCTTCCACGGCTCAGCAGAGGGAACTTGGAGATCACAGGACCAGAACATCTTATACCATCTCCCTACATTCCTACTAGCATCACAGCTACAGGTTAGTTTTTGGGGTTTCTTTGGTTTTATTTTAATCTCTCATGTATGTGTGTTATCTGTTTTTCATTAAATAAAAAATACAATAAAATCATTAAAAAATATGCTGACTATCTGTGGTAAAACTGACCTGGCAAACAACCTCAGAATTCCTTAAGGACACCAAACGTCCTTAAACTCAATTTTCTGAATTGAGAGGAATCCACTCTAGTGCTACATCCCCTAAGTAATTCCTTCCAGAAGAATTACATTAGGAGCTGAGGACAAATTTAGTTCTTTCCCCACCAAAGCCTGCATTCACTTTTGTGGCTTTATAAATTCCACAATTGCTAAATACATGTAAAAATCTTAAATAAATAAATAAACTACAGCACCAGAACATTTTTCTTCCAGAATTACTTCTCAATGTAACCAGAATGGTACTTCTCCTTTGCTGCAATATTATCTTGTGGTATTAACTCAAAAGTTCAGACCATTTCCATTTCTTTATTACCAGCAGCATCTAGGAAATGCTGCCATCAATAGTAAATCTCCACGAAGTCGCACTCCTCTGGTGCATTTTGTGCATAGCAATCAGTTCATAACGCAATCTTGTGTTGTTTAAAATTCAGTTTATTCTTCAATTACTCTGCTAGCCTGACTCTAATTTATTATATTTTCTGGTACATTTGATTTTGGATATTATGACATCCTTGCTTATGCCATTAGAGATGAAACATAAAATGGTGAGGATGTCTAGGGACAGCTGAGACTAAGATAGCAACAGCCTGGAAAATTAACAATATCACTTTCTCTGTGCTCAGCGAGACCTCTCCTGCACTAGCACTAAAAAAAATTTGGCAGTATTTCTCCAATATAGACTTGACATCCAGGAACAGCCTCAGAGGCACCATAAAACCTCAGTGAGCACAGCGGGCTGCTGGGGTGGCTGGGAGGGTGGATGGCAGCCTCTGAGCCCGCCGGGGCAGATGAGCTACAAAAGGTAGGAAACACCAGCCCTGCTGCTGCTCAGAGTCCATCAAAGAAACCAATGCACTTCTACATACCATCAATAGTATGGACATTGATTTATTTCTTTATTTGTTTAGCCTTGGATTCACAGAATCACAAGGTTGGAAAAGACCTTTGAAGATCATCAAGTCCAACCATTCCCATCCTGAGCTAAACCAGATCCCTAAGTACCTCAGCTACCCTTTTTTTCAACACATCCAGGGAAAGTGACTCAACCCCCTCCCTGGGCAGCCTGTTCCAGGCCCTGACAACTCTGTCAGGAAAACATTTGTTTCTAATGTCCAATCTGTCCCTGCCCTGGCACAGCTTCATGCCATTGCCCCTTGTCCCATCTCCTGTCCCCTGGCTGAAGAGACCATCGCCCACCTCTCTACAACCTCCCTTCAGGTAGTTGTAGGTGGTGAGAAGGTCTCCCCTCAGCCTCCTCTTCTCCAAGCTAAACAGCCCCAGCTCCCTCAGCCGCTCCTCAGAGGATTTGCCCTCCAGCCCCTTCCCCAGCCTGGTTGCCCTTCTCTGCACTCGCTCGAGGAGTGCGATTGTCTTGGTCTCAGCTACCATTTGTTCCTCCCAGCACCCAAGGTGAAACAAGAGGCAGGAGCCAGAAGGCCTTCTCAGAGCATCGTTCCAGAGACCCCAGCAGAAGAGAGGACTTTGCCTCCCCCTCCGGTTTGGCGACTGACTACATTAACCTTCAGGGCACGCTGCCAGCCCCACCTGCTTACTCAGGGTTTTGCCAGCAAGGGAAGAAGATCTCACTGCACTGATTCGCCCTTCGAAGACACATCCTCTTCTGCTTACTTCTTTCTTCCCCCTGCTACATCTGGCATCTGAACTCCTGCGTTCAGAGGACAGAGGGACAGTCCTGACAGGGAAACATCAGGCTCCTCTACTCACATCTGACCTTTTTCTCTGCAACAGATTCTGACAGCTTCAAACATGAAAAATCCTCACGTGCCTGCACAGCCTGCAAGAAATTCCAGGCTCCCAAGAAATTCCATGTGGTGTTTTGAAAAAAAAAAGAATTTCCCTTCTTTTGTCAGTTCTTCAGAAAGCCTGTACACAGCTTGCTAGAACTATACCCAAGAGCAAACACTCTGCAGGAAAACCCAGGCAGCTGGACCCATGAGAGGTGGCCAGTGTTCGAAGAACTTCAGTGGGGGAACCCTGGCTGGACCCAAATCCTCACTGATCATTTTGTCCTCCAGAAAACAAAACCAAACCAAACCAAGGAGACTACTCCTCCTCTCTAGGATGATGAAGTTTTCTCCTGTTTCAAAGCTGTCTTGCAGCTCAGGTAGTATTGCCAGCTCCTTCTGAGCCTCATAACCAGTTAAGGACTTTACTAGCTGCTGCAATTCTTGCAGTCATTGAAAAAGACAATGTAAAAAATTACATGTAGCCATGTTAAAACATGATGATTCAGGCTGCAAGGTAATTTACAACATTAAGAAATGCCCACTTTTAGCTTACCCACAGCCTTTCACTTTCCCCCACCCTTCTTGAACCTGTGTTGTAACCCTTCTGTTCAGCAGCTTTTTCTCTAGCATCCCAGTCCCATGTAAAGGACAGACACAAAAGGGAACACATTGTACACAAGCACATTTCCAATGTTAGGCTGCTTCATTTCACACTTAAAAAAAAAAAACACAGAAAGAAAGTTATTAGTGCATGAGAAATACGGTGTATGGTTTTAGCTTGTGAAGTCGGATGGAATGGGAGCAAATCAGATCAGGCCACACTCAGATGGGATGGAGGGCCTCTTCCCTCCTGTTAAGTGCTATCCCATGCTCCAGCACAATGAAATATCACTGCCATGATGAGATAAAATAGCCCCTCTTGTTCTGGTGTACAGGTACCAGGAAAACATACTGACCAAGTTCTTTAAAAGCACATAACAAATTCAGCTCCAACCATTTTCTCCATCCCATATACTCTTAAGTAACTTGTCTATGCTTATGCTGCAAATCAATGCACAGGCTCCAGTCTCTCCCCGAACCTGCTCTCGTCACCCTACGTTTGACACAAACCATGAGTCGAGACCAGAGGCTCGATTTCACTTCCCAGTGTGCAGAGAATAATCATCAATAATTGATGTCAGCCAGCTTCATTTGGGGCACTGCATCAGGCACGTGATGGAGACTCGGGGTATGCACCAAGAAAAGGAGGATTGGTGTATAAAATGATTTGATAAGCTGAAAAAATCCCCCAGTAAACAAAGGAAGTTTACAGATAATCGTATTAAAGATTAGAGTTGTTTTACAACAATGCAGAATGTATTCCAGAACATCTGGAGAGAAACATGGCAGTTTTAAAAACAAGACCTTCAGGGAAAATATTTTTACCCCTCAAACAGAAAACACTAATTCACTTTATTAAATCCTAATCCTCTTCAACCGATGTTAAGGCAGAGCAATTTTTCCAGTAAGAGTTTTATCAATCTATTTAAATGCAATTTGGTAAATAATTACTTACATATAGTTAAATACAGTTTTAATATCTGACTATATGATTGGTTAGTCGTCTGTGTCCTTTCTTACTGTTTCCATTTTATTCCAAAGTTGAGAAGCTGGCTGATTTTAAATCAGGAAGCTAAACAAGTTTAATATTAAATAAGGATAGAACTTAACTTCTTGACTACAGAAAAATATATCATGCTAACAAAAGCAATCTGATGTCTTTGTATATGCACCTATTCATCAGCTGGAAGATTAAGTACATAATTCCTATTTGATAAATGTTATTAGTTTTCCAGCACTCATTTACTGTTTTCCAAACTTTTTTTGTGGTGATTTATGTGAAAATCCCACAGTAAAACCCACAAGTTATTCCACAAATAAAAGTAAATGCAAAAACTACAGAACAACAATTAAATTGGTAAAAACATATTGGATCAGATTTCTTTAATGTCTTTACCTCTTGCATTTCAACTTCATTCCTCTGTTAGCATTTTTTAATGCTAGAGCTAAATTTGGAAGGATTGCTATGCTAAGATCTGAAAAGAAAGGAAGAAAAGAGGAAAAAATGTTGAAAAGAATAAGTACAGGTGGGGTGGGGTTTGGTTTTTTCCTTTTTATATTGTTTATTCATATATAGAAATTAATGTTATATATATAGACATAAAGTATGTTCAATGACCAGTAGAATGCTAACCAGATTTATACCAACAGCAATGGAGCAATGAAATCCCATGTGGGATGCTTTGATGCAAGCACATCATCATAGCTGTGGTGAATGAATTCAGCAACTTCCCTGGGAGCAGAAGCAGGCAGAAGGACTCTCGTGCCCACAAAGGACCCCACGGAGCCACCACTGCAAATTCAATCATCCAGTCAAGCTGTGAGGATGGCTAAGTAGGGCTCAGGGTGTGATCCATCATCTGAAAAATAGCACATACAGGACAGGAACCGCTCCTAACACACATGAAGTGAGGTCCCTTCTCTCCTGCATTTCAACTTAAACTGCTGAGCAGGTTTTCACATATACATGGCCCCACTTTAGAACAAACCCTCTTCTTTATCCTCAAAATCAGATCGCAGCTAAACCAGATGTGTTTCCTCTTTGACCCTTTGAGGGCAAAAACCCACTAATTCAGAAAATCAGAGCACAATGTTGACGTTACTGTGTGAAGTAAGTTGTCTTCACTAAACCTGAGACTTAAAGACAAACGACACCTGTTGTGAAATCCGTGTGGTTCTGATCATTTGTATGAGGTAACACGTCCAGCTGTACCCAAAAGTTCTTCAGCAGGTATCTTCCACTTCACAATGGCAGGACAGTTATGAACATTTACCAGCCTCCCAGCTTTTCAAACTTTCCAAAATAGGACTCAGGAAAGCATTAGACTTCCACAGCATTCCCCCAGTCACCGGGACACATCCCTTACTGCAGGGGAAAGAACCGAGAGAGTTTCATTTCACACTCCAGTGACCCCAAATTCCACCTTACCACTCACTTTAGTGTTAATTTTCCCACAGACTCTCTTTTTCTGCTTACACGGCAAAGACAGCTCAGGTCAAGTGCACAGACAAGCTGTGCTGCTGATTCTCCTTTTTACCACCACTGAATCACCTTCACTTTTGCTTCACCGGAAAGTTATTTTCCCTGCAGAAAGCAGGAGAGCCACAGTCAATACCTAAGCCAGCAGCTATCAGTCAAAAATGAATTTCAAAGTGGAGAAAAAACAAACAACTTCCCACAACTAAACCCACAAGTATTATTTACGCAGGATCATGCCCCCACTGGATAAATACACCACAACAGGTATACTTGCTGCTGTACACGCAGCGAAGCCTGATGCTGCTCGTGTCACCTCCAGCTATAGACAGACACGTATCAGAAGCTACAGAATATAAAAGTATCAGTGCTGAACAGGCATGCTGAGCCATTCCCCAGATAACAAGGATGAAGAGTGGTTATTTTGCCAGAT
The DNA here is from genome assembly GCF_964237585.1 of Gallinula chloropus. NCBI lineage: Eukaryota > Metazoa > Chordata > Aves > Gruiformes > Rallidae > Gallinula > Gallinula chloropus. The sequence goes on from NC_140085.1 coordinate 210,436,746, forward strand.
GAAGTAGAAAGGTACCTTTTTTAAGTCGGTTGTCGCTGGATTCTTATGAAGCTTTGTAACGTGCAAGTAAGCACCAAGTTAGGTACCTTCCTAAGGCCTTCCACAGACTCACAAGCACACAAACTTATCCCTGTTTTTACCCTGATGTTACCTGGATGAGATTAGCTTTACCTTTAGCATTTAAAAGGCCTTTAAATGGTTAAGAAGCAAACCTGAATTCTGAAGTCATCCAATGCTAACAATAGCATTGTATATTGTATATTGGTTTACAGCAGGAAGCCCTGTGATTTTTAAAGCTTCAACCTTCATTAGAAACCTCAATGATATGTTAGTGATGGGCTACCTGTATAAACAGAATCACAGAATTGTAGGGGTTGGAAAGGACCTCAAGAGATCATCGAGTCCAACCCCCCTGCCAAAGCAAGTTCCTTAGGACAGCCCAGGAATTGACTTGTATTTATTTTAAATTAACATAAATGCAAGATCTAGCACAGACACAGAACTATTTTACTAATTCTGTCAGTAACAACAAACGGCTGAGAAACCCCCCCAAAAGCAGCCAAGCCCCAAAGACAGGAAAAAGAGGCCGAACAGAAGGAAATCATCAATAACCTGCTCCAGAAGAAGCTTAACCAAAAAAATGTGGGTTTTTTTTAAAGTTTAAAACCCAAGTTACTTCAATTAGCAGTCAGGGCAGCCCAAGGGAAAAGCACAAGTTTGGATGACAGCTATGGTATGTCCATACTGTACACAGGTTACAGTTACAGCTGTAGGATCAGAATGGGGTTTACAGAAAACTCTTTGAACGTGACCAGAAAATTTACACATTAGGAACTGTGTGGTCTTGCAACCTATCGATCAACTTTCACTTGCAGTCATTTCAGTCTGGTTACAAACCAGTCTTAAACAACACAATTAAAAAAAAAATAGGAGAAAATTATTATATGGGTCATGGGAACAAATCTGATTTAAAAATTGGAAAAAACAAGCAAGGGTAGGCTGCTGGTAAATAAAAACATGATGAACTTGGAAGTAACAGTAACGTGTCATCCTCTGCACGAAGCAGCAGTGGCTGTTACTGGTTTTTTGTCTATAACTTGTAACCTCCAAAGCTGTAGAAGCAACTTACTGTGGTCTGTAATTAAGCACTGACTCCACTGCAGATACTCAGCACACTGGCCATGAGGCATGTACAGATAGTAACGGGTCCTCCTTGAAACGTGACTCGCTCTAGATGTAGGGTACCCAGACATAAGATGGACTTGGAAAGTGCTGTTCTGCACAGACTACTGAAGGCAGGGAAGACCCAACTGCGTTGATGTCAAAAGTTAGGTAGCTTAAGAGTCTTGTGGGGGTTGAGGGTGTCCCTGTTGTTGTTTTGGCTTTGCTGGTGTAGCAAGTAGCGATATCAATCAGGGGAACGATTTGGATGACATCACTATAGCCACAGAAAAGCCCAGTACAGGCTCTGTTTTACTGCTCTAAGAGTACCTTGCTGATACAGCTCCTTTCATCCAGGGACGAATACAAGCCACACAGACAAAAGCACAGTCACGTTATGACAAAGTAAAATGCCTCAACAAAGAAGGCTCACTGAAACCAGCCAACCTTTTTTTTTTCCTTCCTTTTCTTAAATGAAGACTTTGTTCATGAAAGCCAACCAAAACTTGATAGCCAGAAAAGTCAGGACACACCTAGATCCTGAAATGTTGCTTTGTTTCAGGGGGAAAATAAAATAAATAGAAACCTCGTGGGCTGGTCCTTTCAAAGCAAACGCAACATTCCTGTGGCAGAACACCACAGCTTAGCTGGGCACAATATAGCAACCACTGAAAACCACTTTCCACAAACTGGTTTCAGTGCACAAGTCAGCGATATTTTACCTCCGTTAGCTTTGCTTGAATTTCCATTTGCTTCTGTTGTGCCAAAACCCTCTGCTGCACCAGCTTTCTCTTTCCCATGTATAAACTCAAGCCCAAGGATTAGCGCCAATCTGAAGAACAAAGCAAGCTGCAGGAAGGTGAGACCTTAAAACCCTTCATCACTAGTGTTCTTTGGCCTCTCAGGGCCAAAATTTTGAAAAATAACTCTGTATTAAGTGGGTGTTGTCACTGGAAGAGAGCTTGGATTGGAAAATTTAAGTAAAAATTGCACGTGAATGAAAACTCTACATGATGAGTACAGCTGAAAAAGTCACTAACAGCATCAACATATAAGAACTCTTGACTTGAACCCAAAAAATAAACTGTTCTTATCCCATTTTTTTTTGTAAGCAGACAGTCCCCAGGGATAAGCAACACTGACATGCAGGCACCATCCGCTGGGTTTGTGCAGCCTCTTCAGAGATGTGCACTGGAACATGCAGGGGCCACACTGGGGGTGTGGGTGGGGAGTGCCTGTAGCACACTCCAAAAATCACCCCCACTGAGAAGAATGTACCAATGCAGAAGCAGGCAGCTTGCCTCTCATTTTACCTCACTGTGCTGAATAGTATTTAACAGTACTACCCCACTCCAGGCACTCTGATCCAAAAGCCCTATTGGGTCTGTCTCCAGCTACAGGGTTCTTCCCTTTGCCCAATGACATACAGGTTCTCCTCCAACACATGTCAGTCTCAGTTGCTCCCTATTACTTACTTTATTCCTACTAAAATGTTTCTAGTATGTCACAGCTCCTCCTTCTTCATGATCTAGAACTACTTATTGCTACCATTTACAAGGTTTTAAAACCAGCTCAGTTCATATATGGGGTATACTCCTTGCTCAAATTGCATTTTGCTCTACAAACAAGGGTTCTTCATAAAAATTCTGTACAGCCCATCAAACAGTGGTTAAGTATGACAAATCTCTGCAATGAAATATAAAAACACATTCTTCTCTGTGGAAAAACAGCCAGGCAAGAAGCAGTATCTATCACTCCATCCCAAAATAAACCAACTCTGCTGGGGCAAAAAAATTAACTTCTATATAATACTGAGCTGACATATTTATAACCTCACATTTACTTTCTTACCCAATTTGGTCCGTTTCACTGTGATAGCAGCAAGGCAAATCCAGACATTCTTAACAAAATACCCCAACCCCAGAGCAACATCACAGCCTGCTTACTTAAAAGAAAGATGAGGCTGTAAATACTGAGCTATGTCACCCCAAGGTTCCATTTTTTCAATAAAAATAGGTCCCACTAATTGGGTGGGGAAATCGCACAAATACAGAACAATTTAAGATCTTGCATGTTCACAAGTTACCTGATTGTGTATCCAACAACTAGCACACTGAAGCTTTTGTTTTCATCACCTAATGCCCAGCTCAGCGTGAGAGACTCAACAAGAGACTCTCCTCCTCTTCCAGCCCCTAAATTATTTGTAAAACTGATACAAGTTGACATAACTTTCCACAAGAATGTGAAGGACTGACGGCTATACAAATTTATCATCAACCAAAAATACATCAGAAATAAAAGATACACCCCTGCAGCATTGCAAAGCACGCTGCAAGGATGAAGCCAGCCCAGGTGCAGCACTGTAACACCAGAGCAGGGCTGGGAGCATCTGTTTACGTGTCAGGAGATAAACCAGCCCCCAGTTCCACAGCAGAGGTCAGCTCCCTACATCATCTCATGCAGCATACAGGACAGTCAGTATGAAAACACATGACAGGTTTATCCCATGAACTTTGCAAACATAAATCCTGACCCTGAAAACATTTACATGCAGGCTTAACATTAAGCCTAAGAAAAGACACACTAATTCCAAAAGAAATACTTGGGTGTTTAAAATTAAACATATGTAAGCACACACATCGACAGAATTGCGGCCATAAAAGCCAAAAAGCACACACCAGGACCTTATTGGGTTTTATTGCTCTGTAAACAGCATGACCCAATAGTCACATAATTTAATACTGCTATTTAAAAGAATTTTCATCTCAGAAAGGCACCACAATTTCTACACAACAAACTCCGCTGACCTAATAAAGCAATTAAGCAGCACACACTTCCGTAGGGTCACATTAAAACTGCTTCTGCTAACCAAATCAGCAAAAATTATCAAATGTCAGAGCCCAGCCACTGCTGTATCAAACAGGCAACTTGTTTCCTCTGGTGCCTTTTACACCAGGGAGCATTTTGACACTGAGTGAACGCTGATTTCTTATTAGTCACAGCTCTTAATATCTAACAGTTCTTTAAAGAAGCAACATCTTGCTGGTTTATGACATTCATTTACATTAATCTAATGTCTAGTACACATCATATCCTTACACATTTCACTTCGATATTGCCAGTATGAATTCTTCACAGTTGCTTTCAACTATATTAAGAGTTTGGGGTGGTTTTTTTTAGGAATACAGAAAAACGTGATTTTAATAAAGGAGGATTCTTTAAGCATTTTCATGTGACAGTTTTAACTAGAAGACAAGAAACTTCTGGAGGGGTTTTTAGTGGTACAGGCCCATAAATATATACCAAGATCAAGACTGACAGGCTGTTCAGTGCAGGTAAAGCCTCAAAACAAGCAAAAACCAAAACCAAACCGAACCAAAACAAAAATCACCAAGGTCATCAGTGTTTCCACAAGAGCAGACTCCCAAACACCAAAGCTTGCAATCTCCAAGCCAACATTTCTGTAATTACGCATGACAGGATTTAGTAAGCTTACTTTTTAACTTAGCCTTACTTTTAACCTGTCTTGAGAGAACAGTACTTTTCCACCCAGTCAGTGGTTCACGTTCTTCTCACAAAGTTCCGTCCCTAAATTGTAGCTTAATTATTACCTTTTTTTTTAAATAGAAGATTCGAGTCCTGTGTTGGGAAATCATGCTGTGTTTGCAAACCTCAGACCTGAGTCCAATGCCCTGGACTATCTCTTGCTGAAGTCACTAGGCAGTTAGGGGTCAGTACAGTTAGAGATTCAGTGCTAAAAATTCTTATTTTAAAATTACACTCCTCCCACAATTTTAGAATTGTATTAAAACAAGCACTTTAAAACATAACATTAAGTACTTTTATCTAAAAAATAAATCTAATTGGGCATAAGGGTGCTCCATGCAGCATGCATGGAGTTAACGTTTTATACAGCATTGTGCTCAGGAAAGAAGATTCCTCCCTCAGTGAGCTGGGCTTTTTTAAAAAATAAATTATAAATGAACCTATTAAATCTGGTTCTAGCAACTGTGCTGGCACACCTTGTTTCCATTTGGAGGAAATTTGTATTAATAAAGTCAGGGCAGCATATGGCACTAACACATTTATTCTCCAAGCGGTAAGGACACTAACCAAAACCATCTGATGTTTCTTCCTAAGCCTCCTTGATCTGCTGCTTGGATTGCAGCTTAGAATAAAGCATGGTGAAGCCAAAAGGAATTGGGTAGGGGAAGAAAATTAAAAAGGTATCAGTCACTCAGAGTGTTTATTTAACGTGAGCCTAGCCCAGAACAGAAGCTTGAACACAGGGCTTGAAATTTATTTCCAGGCACTACCAAATGTACCCCAAAGCTAATCCCTAACAGACATTTTTTTTTACTTTCCACGCAGAGAGAAAACCACACCCATAATATCGTGTAATTAAGAAAGGAATTAAGGGAAGCTCAGGAGTACTTACTAGCGGATTTCTGCAGAAGTAAACAACCAAGTGCTGTGCATTAGCAAAGGCGGGCAGGAAAGTCACACGGGACTGGCAGATCTGTCACTACCTCGGCTTCAGCAACTGTTCCCTCGGTTAGCTGACCGAGGACTAATACCCTGACAAGAGCAGCAGTAACCTTCAAGTATGCCTAGCTGAAGTTTAACAGACACGAGGTTTTTTTAAGTTTTCCAACCGCATCTGCAGAAGCAAGAGCCAAGATATGAAGAGGGGAGGAGGTGGGGGGGAAAGAGAACCTGGGTCCGAGGACTCGAGTTTACGTCCTGCGCTAGCTGCCAGCCGCGCTGGCTTCAGAGGCGTTTCACAAACAGCTCCGAGCTCCTCCGGCTGCAGCTGTAGAACACATAACCCGAAACCAGCTCCCTGCAGCAGGGGTTTGCTCGCAGCTGTTCTGCCTCCCCCGCACGCAGTAACTTGACTCCTTTCCAGGCGGCAGCTCCTTTCACAAAGCTACGCGAACGCAGCATAGGTGCGTGTAGGGACCCCAAAACCCAGACAGACGCTCCCTGGAGCGGGTTTTCAGCACCCACAGCTTTGCTGAGCGAGTCCAGGCGCAGCCCCCCCCCCCCCCCCCCCCCGGCGGAGTGAGACCCGGCAGCCGCTCTCCCGGGGGAGGCCGAGGGGAAAGCTCTTCCCTCCCGGGCGAGTAAGGAGCAGGGCCCCGTCGGGGCTCTGGGACCCCGCTCACAGGCGCGCTCCCCGCAGCCCCGCACGGCGGGTCCCGGCCCCCAGCCCCGCTCTCTCGTACTTGTTGCCCTACAGGGCGGCCCAACCCGGCGTCCGCAGCAGGCCCGGCCCCGCCGGCAGCCCCCCCGGCGCCGCCACGGCCGAGAGGAGATGGAGGGGAGTTGCGTCCGCCAACCTGCCCGGCGTCCCTCCCGCCACCGCCAGCTGAGGGGAGGCTGAGCCTCCCGGCGCCGCAGCGGGGCAGGGAAGTTACTCACCGCCGTCAGGCTCCACGCCGCGCTCTCCTCAGCCGCCGCCGCGCCCCTCACCCGAGCCGGCTGCGCCCGCCCGCTCCGCCTGGCGGGAGGCAAACTCCGGCCAGCACTTGGAGGAGCGCGTCTCCGCCGGGCCGGGCCGGTGCTCCCGCCTCCGCCCCGGGCAGCGGCGCGGCCCAAGTGACAGCCGCGCTCCGCCACTCCGGCGGCAGCCCGGGGCGCGGGGCTGGGCGGCGGGGAGCGCCGCAGCCTATGGGAGAGGGGCCGGGGCGGGCCGCGGCGGAGCCCCGGGCCGGGTTGTCCCTGCCACTCGCCTGATCGCAACCCTCTGTGCGGGGACTGGGACGGCGCGGGGGGAGGGGGTGTGCGGGCGGGGACGGGGCAGAGGAGGGGCCGGCGGGGGAGACGCCTGCGCGAGGTTCTGCCCTGCCCTGCCCTGCCCTGCCCTGCCCTGCCAGGAGACCTACCCCTACTGGCCCGAGGCCCGCGGCCTTACTGAGGGTGGGGGGAAGGCAAAGCTTGGTGGGCTGCGGCCGAGGCCGCTCCCACCTCCCATAGCGCTGAGCCTGCTCCCGCCCAGCCGCGGGCGGGCGGTGGCCGCCCCACACTTTCTTCCTCCCAGCGCGGCACCCACAGCGCTCCCACCGCTGAGGCGGAGGTTTACGGCGGGTCTCGCCGGCATGCAGCGGGGCGGCCAGGAGCCCGCTGAGACAGGGCTCGCCTCCGCTCTCCTCTCGGGTGCGGCTACCGGTGGCCGCAGGTACCCAGCGGGGTGTGGCGGCAGCAGCAGCCGCCGCCCTGCACGCACCGCCCCAGCTCCTCCCCGCCGGGGTCCTCGCCGTCTTCTGCGCCTGCCCCCGCCGCTCCGCTCCGCCTTGAGCCGGGCCCGCGAGCAGGACATGGCGCCGGCCTTCGCCTGAGGAGCCGGGCCGCAAGGGGAAAGAGCGGGCGCCGCCGCCCGCCCTCGCCGCGCTGCCATGGAGGAGGACCCGGAGCTGGAGAGGTGAGGGGCGGGCGGGGAGTGGGGGAGCGGCTTAGCGGCCGCGGGAGCTTGCAGCCTCGGCGAGGCCTCTCCGCCGAACAGGGCCTGGCGTCGCCCCCCGCGCCGCGAGGCCTGGAGCAGCGCTGACCTGGGGCCGCCCGTGACGGGCCTCCAGGCTTTGCGGAGCGGGGGGCGGGTTGCGGGGCTCTGCATGGGCGGCTGGGGCCCAGCACTGCGCGTCGGTGTGTTCCGGAGGTGGTCGTGGGACGGCCCCTCCCGGCGCAGGGCCTCGGCTTTCGGGCGTGAGGCGGCGGTGGAGCGGAGCGCCCTGAGCCCGGGCTGGCCCTGCCCGGCAGCCCTGGGTCCCGCTGCTGTGCGGTGCGCAGCCGGCAGCTGCCTTGTGCCGCGTCCTCGGGGGGCAACTCCGGAGCCCCTGCTTGAGGGAGTTGCAACCGAAAATAAATCTTCCTAAGTAATGGGGAAAAAAATCCATTAAAAAACAAACGTTATTGAGATGTGTGCTGGTGTTGCTTAGAAGTGAGACCGGGAAGTGTTGGGCGGCTCGTCTTTCATCAGTCGTGAACTAATTTATTACGTGTACTTGATAAAGTAAAAATAAAAATAAGTTAAGCACATTCGTATGAATATTGTGGATGCCCCATCCCTTGGAAGTGTTCAAGGCCAGGTTGGATGGGGCCCTGGGCAACCTTGTGTAGATCCAGGCCTGGAGGTTGGTGTCCCTGCCTGTGGCAGGGGGGTTGGAGCTCTATGATCCTTGGGGTCCCTCCCAACCCATCCCATTCTATGATTCTATTAGCTTTCAGTGTTGAAGATGTGCCAGGTGGGTAGGTGTTAAAATTGCCCTGTGCCTTGCATGGAATAATACAGAATGCTTGGCAGTTATCTAGGGTTTTTTTTTTTCATTGCTTTCTACCTTGCATTTTGTTGGGAGGAGAGGATGCATCTTCCAGTGTGTACTGAGTTACAGAGTTCCCAAGCAGCCATGGAGGATTAAAATGCAGATTTCCATGTTTGGATGCTCATTAACAGCAGGCCTCTGTTTTGCTTTAGAAAAATAGACCTCAGGTGTTTGTATGATGGATTTTTGGGGTGATAATCCTATTTGTATTTTTTGGAATGGTCTGGGGTTGGGTTTGGTTTGATTTTGTGGGGTTTTTTTGCAAGCTTGCCTGTTAGTAGCTGCACATTTCATATGGCCGTGTGAAACTTAGGGTGAAGTGGTGACCATGTGAACTGTTCTCCCGTGGTTGTCTCCATTTACTTTTAAGAAACCATGTCTGAGAGTGCTTACACCAAATAACTTGGTTTTCCTTATGACCAGAAAGTATTTGAAATGTGACAAACACGATGCTGCTGGGGTGGTGGAAGAACTAGAGTGCATAATGCTTTCTAAGAGGCCTTTAATGTTTGGAAGGCTACTTCTGCTCTCGTTTTAATAATTAAAACTTCTTTTTATATATGCATGAGTGTTATTTTATTAGTGCCATTCTAAACTTAAACCTTTTTCATTCGTAGCAAGTTGAAACCATTTCACTGTTCTTCGTGCTGTCTTCTGGCTGCTGTTGTCATGCTGGGGACTTGAGGTCCTCTGGGCATTTCAGGGCAGGACTGCTCGCTCCCTGGTTACAGCTGAGTGCTCCCCAGGCTGATGCTTTCCTGATGCTCTCCTTCCCAGGAACCAGACTGGAAGTTTTATTCCACCTGGGCTTTGAGCTGAGTTGGTATTTACCATTCCTTTTCCATGGCAGTATGGTAGATAATGAGGATGAAGTTCAGCATTACTTATCAAGTGGTATATCATAGGGTTCAGCTGCCTGGTATCTTCAATCCAAGCTACTCTTCACCTTCCTGTGTGTTTAATTGTCTCTGAACACATCATGAGTACAATAAAGGGTACTTGATGATTTTCACTTTCTTGTCCTGGATCCTGCCTATCATCAGTTATTTTTTCATAACCTTAGCCTTTGTAACAACTCAGCTTATGGGTAGCAACCTGGATTGATGAGTTTTTGGTTCAGTAGCCACAGTATTAACTGTTTTAGGTAGATTTTTAGGGGTGTAACATCTATTTTTTTCCTGTATTTTATCTATTTTTTACTATATTTTCATTAGTCTCTCTTGGAATTCAGGCTTGTCTTGCAACACACAAGTCTTAACAGCTTAAGGTTGTCTGCATTTAATTTACCATTGGGGAAAAAAATAAGCTTGACTACTTCTGTGTGTGTTTTTTCAGGTCTGAAGCAATTTTTTTGGTGTCCCAGCATTTTAAACAACGATCTGTTAAGACAAGTCTGTCATCGTATTATTTTGTTGTTTTGTTGCTATCAAAGCAAGGTCTCTTCATCTTGCTTGTTCTGTTTCATCCTCACTGCTATATTTTCCTGCTAATGTTTTTCAGTTTTACTGTGTCTGGCTCTTGTTTGACCTTGTATTTGATGTTTTCCTCGCTCTAATAGGAAGTGATAGTCGCTACCAAAGCTGAATACTAACTCACAAGTTACCATGTGACTGTTGCATACTCTGGATTTTAAAACTTCAAAGGCTGTAAATACCACAGGTGTGTGAAGTAGCAGTACTGTCCATGCTGTGCTGAATCAGTTCCTCTGCTCCATCTCACCTGATAATGTTTGTTGGAAGAATGAACTTTTTTTTTTTGTGGACTTGCTGGTATGTCAGTGAAGACCCAGAGTCTTGAGACAAAAGTCTTGATTCTAAGAAAATTTTAGGCTGAATTCTGTTAATATCTAATCGATGGTTTTGTGAGGATGTGACCTAGAAGTGAGTAGGGAAAAGAAGTTACAAATCCACTACTAGGATCTGATCAATTTGTTTCCCCAGCAAGAACATGTACTTGCTTTTCCTACTTAATTTCAACTACATATCCTTTGGGATATTAGAGGTCAACATTTTCATCCCTATGCAAAAAAAAAAAATGTATTTTTTTCCTTCTCTCCCTTGTTTGAAGCACAGAAAACACATTGTTTCTCTAAGAATATAAAGCAAGCAGTACTGTTATGCTGCGTGTCCAGATCCTTCCATAATCCCTTCTGTCTTTCAACAGCTGTAAAGATTTCACAACCTTTGATATCATACTTTAATAAAAGTGCATACTAAGCTTGTTTAGAGTATCATTTACTTGGAATTAAGTGTTTCCTAAGGAGATGCCGCTCTGAATCACAAGGAATGCTATAATTCAGTAATAAGAGGCCTTTAATTGAGGTGAGAATTAATGGTCTAATATTTTTGCTGCACAGGCATCCTGATTACACTTTATAACACACAAGCCTTGTGAGAAATTAATTGATAGTTCTCACTATTGTTTTTAACAGTTAAAATCAAAGTGTCATGATTCAGTGGGCCATTCTTCCCTATATTCATGGTGTGGGGGGGGGGGGAAAGTGGTCTGCAAGCTAAAATCGCTGTGTGGAATGGAATACTGGTAATAATATCAGCACAGGAAAGTGCTGCAAGTAGCATTAGTTGGACTGAGAAATAGAATATTTAAATAAGTAAGAAACTTGATGGGCAAAGAATGAGAGCATTCATATGCCTGCTGCCATGAGAGGGAAGAATGCTGCCAATCAATGTGATTGGTAGAACACTTCAGCGTTATTGCAAGCACACACTTTCTTTTATACTATTCCTACCACGTGTCACACTTACTGTACTTTAATTGATTCTTAACTAAAAATTACATTTACATACTCCACCCATCTTGCAGCCTGGGAATCATGTCTCTTTCTCAGTCCCAGGAACACTGAATCCTTATCACAGCTCCTTACTCCCTCATCTTGTGGCCTTGCTGTATGATACACAAGGATACGCTGACCAATTGTTGACCCTTCTGTTCTCACCAAGAGGCCATGGGGCCTGGCCTTACACAGGCCACTACTTGGACACCTGCTCCAGAGGCTCATGGCCTTGCTTCTCAAGCCATTCTGCAACATATGCCCAACGTGGGGTGTCCTTGCCTTTGCACCAATGTTGTTGCAACCAAAGTTTGTTGCATTTGTGCTTTTTTTTTCACATTCTTGTTCTTTACGTTGTGGCTTCGACTTTATTTCTTCTCATCAGTTTTCTTAGTAATTATGATCAGGTAGGACAAACTGGCTCACAGGAGTTAATTGTAAGTAACCCTGGCCTTCATTACCGTTCCTTTATTGTAGAAGGCAGTAACTTTAGTCCTTTACTTGACTGAATGTCTTTATTAATTATTAATTATTCAGAACACTAACATCCACTTCTATTTCTAGTCCCATGCATGGTTAAAAATAAGTTCTACAGTCAGCATAAAGCTTCTTTGAGAAAACTGATTGGAAAAAAAGCTCTATTTTTTTTCCTGGACTTGAAGCCTGCTGTCAGGACCTAGAGAGACTCGGGAGGTGGGTTTAAACATGACTTTGGAAGCTGCATCAGCCTGGCCTTTGAACTTGAATAGTAGTGGTATGGACTGCAAGCCATACTAATGCTGTGGAGGAAGATCATAGAATCATAGAATTGTAGGGGTTGGAAGGGACCTCAAGAGATCATCGGGTCCAACCCCCCTGCCAAAGCAGCTCCCCAGCTCATATTGCACAGACAGGTGTCCAGACGGGGCTGGAATCTCTCCAGAGATGGAGACTCCACCACCTCCCTGGGCAGCCTGTCCCAGGGCTCTGGCACCCTCACTGGGGAAAAGTTCTTCCCCATGTTGGTGTGGAACTTCCTGTGCTCCAACTTGCAGCCATTGCCCCTTGTCCTGTCTCCACAGAGCACTGAAAAGGGGCTGCCCATTCCCCCTGCATCCCCTGCTTCAGATAATTATAAACTTTAATTAGGTCCCCCCTTAGTCTTCTCTTCTCAAGGCTGAAGAGTCCCAGCTGAAGATGCCCCTCCTCTGACTCATGTTGAGTATGAACACTGCCCTGCTGCTCCAGGTCTGTGCACTTCTGTTGCGTGCTGTCAAGCGATTCCAGTAGGAGCATTTTTGTTGAAGTTTTCATCAGGATCTTTAATGAGCTGATGGTGTGGGTGGAGATGGCAGAAGTTCTTAGTTTGTGTGCCGAAAGCTCCCAGGCACACCCACAGAGGACTAAAGAGAGACCGTGGTGGATTAAGGAGCCCAAAGAGTGCCCAGCCTTGGCTTCTCCCAGGCCCTTCCCAGGAGCCACCAGCCCGTCAAAAGTCTTATTTCCATGAGCCCAGAGGAGCACCAGGACAGGGGCCACAGTAAGGACTCAAAGGGATGGATTCTCTGGATCCTTCACAGGGCGAGTTCCAGGAGACAGTCCAGGCCTCCAGGTGCCACACCTATCAAGATGAGTCAATGCTGGAGCACCCTTGGGACTTAAAGGTGTTGCTGCCTAGGGGTGTAGGCCTCATTATGGGGTGCAGGAGAAGAGCATTTTGAGCTTGCACAAGGCTTATTATGGGATGTGTACAGGAGGAACCAAGGGCAGGGAAAGGAATGAGTTCAGGTGATTTAGGGAGAAGCAGGAGTGGGGAAAAAAGAGGAATAAGGGGATAGAAAGGTTTGGTTGTGTCTAAATAGACTGCTGGTTGGTACGATTGTCTGGCCATGCCCTGTGCATGATCAGTGCAGTCTGTCCTATCTTCCTGTTAAATTATTTTCTATCTCTTTCTTGGGTAAGGGACTACATTTGAGGGGAGGGGGCATGCACCTCAGTGCTAGGAATTAGAGCCAGACTGTGGGTTGGAGGGATAGTGCATCTGTGTTGCCAATAGCTGGAACAAGTGCAGGTCTGGATACCAGCAGTTGGGCTGGGACCCTGGGCTGGAGGGCTGAGTGCCATGACATTTCATGGAGTGAGAAAAAAACAAGTGTCACCCACTGGAATAGACTTGAGGACCCATTTATCTGTGCTGCAGCACCAGAGCGTGCGGGAGCGTGTGAGGGAGCCTGTTCCTACTAGTAAAGATCAAGCTGGATCCAGCTGGTGAGTGGTGAATAAGATGGGAGCTGGGAGGCAAGCTGTATCCCTAAGAGTAGGACCACAGGAGTAGCTACCTGTCAGAGGCAGTGGGGAGCCCTGGCCAGATGCTGGAGGGACTGTAGGGTCAGGGGCTCTCCATGGGTGTGTGCCTTTGTGTCTTTACAGACAAGACTGCAGTGGTGTTGAGTACTGGGGGAGCAGGGGTGTCCCAGCCAGCTCTGTGTGAGGGTCCGTACCAGCAAGTGGAGTTGAGCTGAAGCATTGGAGCTCCTACAGCCAGGCAGTGAGAAGAGCAGGATGAAGCTGTGGGTGTGAGCGCTCTGTGCGTGTGCCTGTGGTCTGTGTGACCACCGGTGTGTACATGTGGTGTGCACATCTGCCTGCTGGGAGTAGATTTTAAGCCTTCCCACTGTTGGATCTGGGCATGAAGCTGTGTCTGCCTGGCCTCTCTTGGCTGTCACATCCATTGTGATACGTCTTCTAGTAGAGTGGTCTATAATTACAACCGTTGGGAGGTCTCTGTAATGACAGGGTGTTTCCATTGCCTGTAACTGTACCAGACATACCTATTTATTACCGATTATGCATTTCTCAGTCTGTCTATTTGACCTTTCAGAAAGAAATATAAAGTGCTTTCCCTGAGTGAAGAATAGAAAGTATCTCTGGTTTTGCCTGACTTTGGAGCTTTTGATGTTCTCCCATTCTTGGGCCGTGCACATTTGTGATGCAGGGTGTTAGGATTTTTGCAACAGGAGCTTTGCTTGTAACTGGAATATAGAGGAGTTAAGTTTAAACCCTCAGAATTGTAAACAGCTCTTGGACCATGCATTTGAAAATAAAAACATCACTGCTTATACCTTCGTGGTACTGTAATCCTGCAGCTAAGCTTTATTGCCATAAAAGGATTAACACAGGCAAGTTTTAAGTGGTGTTTGCTATAAAAAGAATGCCAGAATGATGCTAGTCGTCTTTAATGTGCTCCTGTCCCTAATTTTGCCTCCTATCAGTGTCCCAGTGTTTGGGGTTTTCTCATGTGAAAGTTACGTGCAGTGTTCCCTTTGCTCATGCTGCTGCTCTTGGAGTTGAAGCTGGCAGCCACAGGACTGTTTATATTGTAACCAAGCTGTAAAAATAAAGAGAGCAAGGAATGCAGAGTCCCAGGAGACCTCTAAAAGCAAATGTAAAAACCTTGTTTGCATAGCTTTTTGGCTTACTTGTGTAAAGGATGTAAGTTCAGGGAGTGGAAACACGTTATTTCAAAGAGTATCTGAGCATATTTTCATTTGTCTGTGCAAGTCAAAAGGGCTTTGTAAAGGTGCAGTGAGTAAGGGTGATGGTGAAATACCAGTATTAGGAAACAGTCTTTGATAAGAAAGGAAGATGTCAACTGAGAAGGCTGTTGAGATGGATACCAAGTCAGTCTGATCTTTGATATAACCAGAGGGGAATAAAACAAGTCTCAAGCATTTAATGGCTTGTATTTCCTACCTAAGTTAATAGAATTGGTGTCACCGTATTAATTTATTGTGATGTTTTCCTCTAAAACTGATGCGTAGCTGTTTAAAATATGTATGTGTGTGTGTTTTATTAGTGCTTTGTAGCTCAGATACTTTGGTTTATGATTGTAATTATAAAATAGTGACAGATATGGTGGCTTTTAATCTAGCTTTTAGTCATGTTTCTCAAAACAATCACTGAGTTTGGTAACTGTTAAGTTGAAGTCAGATGCTTTTTTTTTTTCCTTCTTTCCTCTTCTTCATCTGACATTGTTGTTTGAAGGGTCAGGATGAGCTTTCATAAAGGCTGCATATTCCTGCTCTCATCACTTATAAACTGTCTCAGGCTGCTCAGGTAGCACATTCTGGGCCTGGACAAAAAATAAATTTTATGAATTTTGCTGTAATTTCATGGAGACCTGTGTGTGCAACATCTCCCATGTTGCAGTGGTAGAGCCTGGATTTCTTACCCTTGTGGTTCGTTGGCTTTGGGGTTTTTTGTTCTTGGGAGTAGCTGTCCCACATACCCCACTCCTCCTGCCTGGGAAGGCACCAGTAGCTGGTGAGGCTGCCCACACTGTACTTAGCATCTAGCTGAGGGTACCTTGAACAAGTGACACTTTACCTGAGCAGATACTCCGTTTCCATGAATGCCTGTGCTGTGACACATCCTTGCAATGGGATGTATCCTTAAAAAAGGATTCAGAGTACACCAAGCTCAGCTGCTACTGAGATCATACTATCACCTTACATGAGAGACAATTCTGTGAGGAACCTTGAACCAATGTGCCATTAACAGACCAGTGTGCAGGGAAGCAACGCTACAAACTTTGGTGCATTTCTCTACTACTGTTTCTCTGTAAGTCCTGGATGCTTTCCTTTGCAAAGCTCTTCAAACACAAACTCTCAAAGGAAAAACTTATGACCAGTGAGCATTTGTGTGTCTGCTTGGCACAGGTCTCTGCTTTGGCTGGATGAAATGGTTTCCCCTTGGAACAAAGGGTTATATAAATCATCTTTTTAAATATATGTATTTATATAAATAACCATAGGGAAAAACATAGCATGCCCAAAAGAAAAAGTGTAGCTGTTTGTAAAATGTCAGTAGCCTATCCTAAAGAATGAGGAAGAATTTGAAGGGAATTGGTAAAGACACATGTTGAAACCATAACAGACTGGGGAAGGTTAGATCTAGGCTGACATACCCAGGCTGCTCTGTAGCTGCAGAACGTTTTCTCATTAGCTACTGAAGGAAATTCTGTACTGCTTATTTTCATTCCCTGTTTTGCACATATAGTGTATGCATTTAAGGCAAAGTCCTCTTGTGTTTCCCATGTAGACTTTAATAGCCTAAGTGGTAATAAACCACTCTGTTAGATGTTTAGAGCCCAGCATTAACTTGTTAGATCTTCGTATGGACCTGCCACATAAATTGCTTACTTTTCTTCTCAGGCCTGCTTCTGCCATTAGATGATGACTCTTGTCTTCTCAAGTCTCAATTTTGGCTTGACAACAAAATTGATACTCAGGCTTTTTTTAATCCATGGCAAAGCAGCAAAATTCTGCTATGCTGATAATATCATAACAACGTGATGGGACATGGCTTCCCTGAAATTTGAGTTGAGTCTATTGACAGTTACCTCTTTTGCACAGTCTACACACACACTTGAGCTATCAAGATGATGATTGTGTTGTTCACATAGTCCAAATGCCAGCAGCCATTCTGGCACAGCATGGCAGGGAGAGCTAAACAATAAATACCCTCTTCATTACCTCCTACCTTCAGTTCTTCAAGCCTTCAGTCTTACCCCATCAGTGTTGTTAATGTTTAGCTGGGTATTAGGGCCAGATGCATAGCTTCCCTTTTCTGTCCTGCAGTTGTTAGTGGTTGACACATACAATTGCTTAGCGTTAACTAACCAAATTGTTAGTTTGTGCATTCAATTATTAAATGACTTACATTATTTGCTCATTGGCTTTCTCATTAACTTCAACCATGTACTATACAGCAGTTACTTAAGTTATAGTTGAGAATGGAATTAATTTGTAAAGAGAACAGAAAGACTGACATTGCAGGAGTTATCTGTAATTTGCATAATTTATACTCTCTGATAAATTTTTATGTGAGCATAGCTAATGAATTGCTTTAGTGTTAGTCTGGCCAGTTTGTTCTAGAAGATGCTGGTAGTGTAAAGGATTGGTCTTTTTGGATGGTGGCAGACCATACCCCCAGAGATGAACTCTTTTCTTCCACTGTTACACAAAGTTTGATAGCTGGTAATTGCAGTGATTTTACTGTCATCTGACTGCTTGCTATTTCACTGGTGCTGTTTAACTGTGCTCAAAATAAGTCTGCTGTGGTTGAAAGACCTGAGGAAGAACCTAAGTGAATTGACAGCAGGGAAGAGCACTCAACAAGGTGAAGTGACAGTGGCTGTGCCTTTCGGTGAAGTACATCAGTTTTGCACACTTTATTTCTACTCTTCAATTAGTCTCACAGTTGTATTTACAACAGTTTTAATATGTCAAAACATTTCTTTTAATCTCAGTGCATAGGAATCTGAATTATCTTAATAGGAACGTCAAGGAGATTTTGGTAGCCTGTTTCTTATTTAAGTAAAGAAGCTCTCAGCTTTATTTACATAAGGGCATAAAGTGACAAGTTCTAATGTTCTGCAAGTGGTAACTTTTTTCTTTCCTTCAATTCAGGAAGGCTGTGGAAGAGTTACTTAAAGAGGCAAAACGTGGGAGAACCAGAGCTGAGACAATGGGAGCTATGGGTTGGTAAGTTGTGCCAAGGGGAGATGAATGCTATGACTGATGCTAAAATAAATTTTACATTTAATGCATGACAGACATTAAAAGTCTCTACCTTTTAATTCGCTTCATGTTTAAATAATTTGTCTTCATCCAGATATTAATTTGTCTGGGCAAAACTATGAGTCCAGATAAGAAAAAAATTGAAGTAAGTTCTGCCTGTGTGAAATTACTTGACTGTTGTTGCAGTCAAAACAACTGGAAGACTGGGAGTAGCTTCTGTAATAGTGTTTCTTTATAATAAATGGAATTGCAAAGTTTGGATTGGAACCTTGTGAGTCTTTAAAATACTGTGTGGCTACAGTGTGCATGTACTGGCCACATGTTACTGGGCTCAATTCTGTTTAGCTTAAAATCACTCATAGCCTGACAAAGAAACCTAAACTCTTAAAACAATAAAAATTAAACCAAATCCTCTAATAGAGAATCCATGTGTAAATTGCAGCCAAAAAATAACTTAAAGTATAATCCAATTTTAAAGGAAGTATTTTTTAATGCTAAAAAAAATCCCCCAAACTCAATCCCTCCCCAAACCCAGGAGCTAATTTGTATAGCAAGTGGAAAAAGAACCTTGGCATTTAAATCTGAAGTGAAATACAGTATTAATTCTTCAGTGCAGTATTTCAGTTTTTACAGCTAGATTATCATAGAATATAATGCATGTAAATTGTAATTAAAGAAGTAATAACCTGCTGGGGAGAGTAATTTATCTTAAAATAATGTATATGGCTTTGATGAGAAGCTATTGGATCTAGAGATGTTCGTGCAAGTAGTGCACCAGTTGACTGCATTAAAAGCATCTGTAAATGAGGTTTGGCTTCCTCCATGGAGAGCAGTAAAAGATAAGCCAGCATGGTTAATGAAGTGCTCAGCTGATTTCTTGGCTGTGTTTGTTTTAGTGGCTTGGTAGAGGTTAAAATAGTGTCTTGCTGAAAAACTAATCCCTAAATAAGTTTTTTGGGTTTACTATATTTCTGCTGGAGATGCAGTTTGTGCCCTTTATGTTAACGTTGTTCAATTGGTTTAATTACCCAGAGTGCTTATAGCCATACCAATACAGGGTGCTTTTACTGTCAGCCTTCCCAAATGGCCAGGGAAACCAGTGTGGATAATTAGCAGCATGAAGTAATGCATGCACCCAGTTACTGTGAATTTGGAAGTTAATTCCAGGTATAGAGACTGAAGATTTCTGTTGGGAAGGTAGTCAAGTGTCCCTCAGCAACTTTGCTGCCACTTGTGTGGTCTGGAGTGTCTATGGGCTTCTACTCCTGGTTCCAGCTACTTCTTACTCCTTATCTGTAGAAGAGTAGTGGCTTTGACTGTGATGATCAGCTCATGGTGGCGTGTGGTTTGCCTGGTGCCCAAGACCTGCCAGGCAAGGGTGACCTCTAAAACAACTGCGGGTTCCACAGAGTGAAATAGTGGCCAGCCAGGCCAGGGTTGTGTTAAGTGTAGGAGAGGATTCTCAAGAAGGCTTCAGGTAGAGGAAGATTACCATAGGTGTTGGCATGGTGATATCCTGAACTGAGACCATTGAAGTAAGGATCCATCTCTGCAGTGCCCTGTCTCCATCACTGGTCAACAGACAGTACCTAAGGAATGGAGAAGGAACAGTACAAGAAAGTAGCTGTATTTCCTCAAGGTACTACTCCAGCTTCAGGCAGTCTGCAGCTCAGGGTATCCTGCACTCAGAAGTGGTTTGTTTGGGTTTTTTTTAATATGATGCTTCTCTGGGGATTTTTCCCTCTCTGAATTTATCCTCAGGAGATACTAGTCATAATCCCATTTGTCACAAATCTGCTGCTGTAGAACTTGGCATAGGCTACTGTACAGCTGCTCTGTGAGGCTGTAAGGAAGGTATAAATCCCCCCATAGGGAGACTCCCAGTAAGCTCCTGGTGTCTCATGCAAGCACAAGAGGCAGAACAGCAGCTGGAAGTTGCCACTGCTCTCTTCCCTTTGATTTTCATGCCCCATTGTGCTGTTCTGGTACTTGTGAATTGGCCCAACAACTAAGTATTGCATATGTATGTGGGAGATGTGGAGTAAGATATTTGGAAGAAAACTTACTTATGCTTAGTTGAGCACTCCAGCAAAATGCCATCAGAAGTAACTGATGTTACAGTAAATCCTGAAGGGCTTGAGAGCTTAGATTTGGGACTAGACCTTGCAACTGAACTCCTGAGTGGAAAGTAACTGCTGCTCTGAGCTTTGTGAAGCAAAGTTAGTTCATTAAAATACATACTAGTAAAGTAAATCCAGGAAAGCACAACTGGGAGAAGCAGAGAGATAAGGTCATCACCAACTTGTCTAAAATCAGAGTCTTAAGAGGTAAAACACAAAACCTTCCTTCCTTGCCAAACTCAAAATGCTTGCAGGTGTGTTTCATGAGGACTTCTGGGATTTCCTCAGCCCTTTGTCAGAGGAGTCCTGGAGAAGACATGCACAAATCCTGGAGACCTCTAGTGTAAGGCCAACAGTCCTGCATTGACACTGGATAGTTGAAGCAACTCAGCCAATGAAGAAAAGATTTGTTCTGTCATCTGTCCTTGGGTAAGGAGAAGCAGAGGCTGCTACTGCTCATACTTCACTGGTTCCAGTTTATGTTGCTCTCCAGCAGCTGTTGAATACTTGGAAATATGTTTCTGGAGTCAGTGGCATTTGACAGGAATTGGTTAAAGGGAGGAGTGTGGGGAGGTTACGTTCCTGGGGAGCTATATTGTGCACAACATTACAAAAGAGTAGAGTATCCTGGTGGGTGTTGATGGCAGCAAAACCTTAGCCAGCAAGCCTCTGAACATTGTTGTTTTGGGACTGCTTTCAGGTTCAGGGCACTGATCCACTACTATCCAGAATGATTAGCTCTCCATTGGTCCAAGTGCACTGCTCAGAGAAGTTCCCCAAGCACCCCTACCTAACTTGCCTCTGTCTCCTCATGTGAGATGGATATTCAGTTGCTGTTTGAGCCTGAGTTGCAAGTATCCAAGCTAGCAGAGCTGACAGGTACAGAAAAATTTACCAAGCTGTTATCCTTGAGGCCAAAGTCCGATACAAAGACTCAGCCTTGAGATATGGGACAGTTGCTAGTACTTCTTCCAATCTGGGAATGTTTTCCCAGTGTTAACAGTGTCTTACAGATTTTCTGTGGATGACATGGATAGGTGCTAAAACCTGTAGGGATTAGATGCTGGTGGTAGAAAGGCTTGTTCCAAACAGGGGGGTTGGCAGTGATATTAGGCAAGAGCTTATGCAGGAAGGGAAATTATCTAAGACACTCTGGACGTGGAGCAACTGTCAGCATGGTTAATGGGCTGTGTGAGCTCTCAGTTGGTTAAGAGTCTAAGCTGACTGGCAGCCATGCCCTCAGGACTCTAGATTGGCAGTACCTAGGTCCATGGCAAATTAATCCACAAATGATAGAATCACAGAACGGTTTGGGTCAGAAGGAACCTCAATGGTCATCTAGTTCCAGCCCTCACAATAAATACTGGATATCTGTATTAGTAATCTCACATTATTTGCTCTCAAGTAGTGACTTGTCCCTTGGATGTCTTCAAGGTTCCTGCTCTCAGCCCTGCAGTATTTCTAGTTCCTGTAGTGCTCCTTTTGCATGTGCTCTGTGGCCACAGTGATTCTTCTTGGGGGATTCCTACCTCCTTATGGTACCGCATGGTTTAGATCCTGCTGCTGTTGTATGTCACTCAAGCATGAGTGGAGCTAATCACAACTCAGAAAATGTGTGAGATTAGGGTAAGGGAGGATCCTCTTGTGAAAGTATTTAAATCCTGGAAACACTGAGCAAAAGGGAGTAGAATCTGTGGCTAAATTTCAGTGATGCTGCTGTGATGCTGGAACTTCTGAGATGAGAAAGGACATCAGAAAGTTAAAAAGACGTCAGAAAAATAACACTTGAAGGTAAAATCAAGCAAAAAGCTCAGCTGTCTTTAAATAGTTTTATTGGTCTTACATAATTCATAAGCTTCTTACAGCAGTGGAGTTATGGCCCCTTAAAATGGGACCTGCTGCAAATGCTACTACGTGGTCAGGTTCTAGAGGCTCTTATTTTTATTTTCTCCAATCTGGTCTTCAAAGATGCTGGTAGCAAGTGAGCTAAGGTTGAGCTGAGTGTAATCTTCTCAGTTTACTTTGAAAGCTTACCTAAAATAAGATAGGGAAAATGAGATATTTTGGGACGGTTTGTTCAGCTGCACATTGTAAGAGCAGATGAAATAGTGAAGAGAAGATCAGTGTTGAAAGCATGAAATGATTTTTAATCCTCCTGTGAACCAATCCTAAGATTTGCTTTCATTCTTCTAGACAGCTTTCTGTTCAAAGTCAAGCCTGTTAGCCAGAGGTACTGCAGAATGCACAACAGTGAAGATGAGGCCGAAGGGTTGCTGTGAAATGCTGTGTTGCATCTTGTCTTCCAGTGGGTGTTGCCTGACTGTGCAGAAACACTGCAGTGTGATTCCACTACATCTCTCTTCTTTGAATGCAAAGAGGAGGAAGAGCAGAGCACAGACAGAGGTTGCAAAGGACATACATTGTGAACACAGGTTTCCATCCAAAGTCCGGCCATCTGTATCAGCTGCCAAGACCATACATAAAAACTTGCAGTGCCGTCCCAGGCATCCTCTTTTGTGAGACCAGGGTAACAGCCTGAGTTAGTTGGTTTAGCAAACCAACCTCTAGCTGCTTTTTCTTCTTCCTTTCTTTTTCCCTTCAGTCACTCTTCTGTTAGATACTGTATTTCCCATGGCAGTTTGGAAGTGGTAGAGATGGGACTTGTAAGTTCATGCATAATGATCTTGCTTTTCCAGAAAGATCTGATTTGCACTGTATTCTGAGGCTGACTGTGCTGAGCCTGTTTGATTTGTCCAGTTGCTCAGCAGAGAAAAGACTGGGGTACATGGCACTGTATTCTTGTGTCCTAAATGATGTCTGTGTGTTTTACTGTTAAGAAGTTGTACAGTACACTTCTGTGCTGAACTCCACTGCTACACTTGATGACAGGGATTGGCTGGACATTCTGTGGTGTTGCACAGAGTTGGCTTAAAATGTCAAAAGTAGAGTTAAGATTTGACCTATATTCACAATAATGCAATTTATTTTTTTTTCCCCTCAAAATGCAATGTTGACTCTTTGTCATTTATATAATGGGGATACTTTGGGGTGTGTGGGACTTACCCCCAGAACCTCACTCCCCTCCACAGGTAAGAATAGCATGGTTTAGCTTACTGGAGTATGCAAAGCAAAAAAATGGACCCTTACATTGAGTGAAAACATTGCTGCAGAACTGGAGTTGGTTTTGCAGACAAGAGTGTGGAATTGCAGACTGCATGCCTGCTTTGGTCATGCCTGCAGCTCTGTTTTAGGCACTCTTCATTCAAGAACTTGAATGATTTTTTTAAAGATGTCTCTTTTTTTTCCCTATTTTTTCTTTTTTTGTCTTTTTTTTTCTTTCTTAAAAAAAAAAAGCTTTTAAAATCTATTCTGTGGCACTGTTGGTAGTCAGCAGTATTTGGTTCCACCTTGGATAGGCTGAGCTTGCCTCCCAGCCCTTCAGAACTTGACATTGAGGGCGATGCCGACACTGAACTGAGCGATGCTGGATCAGACCCCCATCAATCCAAAGGGCCTGACCTCAGGGAGATCAACTGTAGAAGCATTCTGCAGTTTTCTCACTGTTAGAAGTGCTCACAAAGGTATCAGTGGATTAATACAGCTCACTTTTAATCTTCACAGCTCCCTGTACACCATGGATCTATGTAAACATTATGGGCCGATAAATGTGCAATGTGACACATGTTTTACCTCTCAGTGCCTTTGAAGTTGAAAGGCAGAACTTGCTTTGTTGAAGTCAGGTCAGTAGAAGTAAGGACAGGTGTTTCTCTGCAGTGCCATAGCTTAACTGCTGCTCTGTGAAAGCTGAGTGGCTCGCTTTTATCACTGTGTGATGGTGAACTAATGGCATCTCTTAGCTGACACTGAAGCCCTGCATTTTGCATCAGTTTTCACTCTTGGTATAGCTCAGGCAGCACTTGCTGTGCCAAAAAGAAAGTAATACTTCAGCAAGGTGAATTTATTTAGGGCAAATTGTCTTGTTCTGTGGTGCTATATATATTAGTGCTTAATCAATGCATTAGCTCTTAAGAAAAAGGCAGAATGAGGAGACGTGCTACAGTTTTTGCCTGGATGCAGCCTGGAGGAAGCTGCCCACCTTGGTAGGAAATGTCTGGGGTACAACAGTTTATTGGTGGCAGAAGGAATACAGAGGACTTAAACATTGGCTGGTTTGGGTTCTGTCTTGTGTGTAACCTGTGCTGTTGCGTGTTCAGCATCCATGTTGACAGCTGATCTAGCTTGAACTAGAAACTATTGTAATGCCATACATTAGCCTTGTATTTTTAGCCTGTAGTTCATAGATAAATACAGTCTCTAATTTACAAAACAGCAATACTAGATACAAATCTATAGGATTGGGGTTTTTTTTTAACCAGGAATTGAGCAAAACAATTATATATTTAGATGCAGAAAGTTTAGAAAACTCTAAAGCTAGGTGTGTTTTAGTAATGTTTCAAGAAATACCTCACAGATATGGAACTGTGTATAATTCTAAAAGTCTTTGAGGATTTAGGACAAGAACAATTACCTGTAATGCTTAGGAGGCAGTGAAGCAAACACCACAATGAATGCCATGTCCGGTTAAAAGTCATGAAGTATGCTAAATAATCTGACATGATCTTCATTACAACTTCTTGTTCTCATACCTCTGATGAAAGCATCAATGGTTTTTAAATGGTCATGGTATAGTTTCTACACTTAGGAGAAATATTCAAGTAGAACAGATGATCTGAACATTACACTGTTAGGATTCATTGACCCCATAGTTGAGTCAGTGAGTGGCACTGTGGTCTCCAACAGCTCTGGTTTCTTAGAGCTTCACCACTGGCATGCAGACTCAAAAATGTTGTGAAGACCAACACTGCGGTAGCTCCCACTATAAACAGAGTCTTCAGAGTGATTTCTGCTTACTGTAGGAATATATTTAACTTGCTGCTTCTCATTCCATTCTGTAAGAGATGATGAATTGGGAATAAGTACTATACAACTGGTACCAACAAGCTAAGTAAAACGTAGGCTACTGTTTTACTTTTAAGTTAGTTGATAAATTATGTGCAGAAGTGTTAAGGTGCAAGAGGAGATTGTCAGAAGCAATGGAAATGAGATGGATAAGTATCCTTTCTGTCTAAGAAAAAAACATATAATATTTTATTGACAATCTAAATTAAAATGGGTACGTGTGCATCACGTCTGTTTTATTACAGCTGTTTGGGTTCTTCATGCAAGTGTACTTTTTACTGTCTTTATCTCAATTCATTAAATAATGCTGACTTTAGTAGATCATGATCTTGGAAACGGTTCCAGGTGGACTTAGAATATGTGTTTAAATATTTAATTCCTGAATACCTAAGTTAAGCACCG
Source organism: Gallinula chloropus (assembly GCF_964237585.1). Taxonomy (NCBI): domain Eukaryota; kingdom Metazoa; phylum Chordata; class Aves; order Gruiformes; family Rallidae; genus Gallinula; species Gallinula chloropus. The sequence goes on from NC_140085.1 coordinate 210,462,061, forward strand.
TGAACCTTAAAATATATTGTCATCCTTGGCTTCCCCCTGCACGTGCTACCTTGTGAACATCGTGTGGATTTTCACTGTTGTAAAATAACTTTCATCCTGTAGAGTAACGTAAAAGGAGACCGGAGACAACCTTGAGCATCTCTTTCTGTACTGAGAGTTTACACTAGGTGGCATGCAAGGAAAGCCAAAAGCACAAACCTGTCTTAAAATCATTGAAGTTAAAATCTCAGACTTGTTTCAGGATGTTTTTACCTTGCCTTTTGATCGCTTTTCGGTGTCTTCACAGGTTGAAATGTCCTCTTGCCGGTACAAATAAAAGATTCCTTATTAATACCATCAAAAACACATTGCCATCTCAAAAAGAACAAGACCAAGACCGAGAGCAAAAGGAAGACAGTAAGGAGCCTGAGCCGAACAAAAGCAGGAAAGAAGAGAAACCAAAGAAACGCAGAATTCATCCCTACACACCCAGCTTCCAGGCCAGGAGGAGAATCAGCTACTCCCCTCCGAGGCAGCGGAACAGGAACCAGCACGCAAAGGAAAAGCATGAACAGCGATCAAGCAAACGATGAGGAGAGCGCCACATAGGTGTGGTTACAAGCCAGGAAGGTCATTAAGCATCAGACTGCAGGGATGGCTCAGTTTTTCAGGAGAAGGTGCTGTTCAAAGTCGAATTTTGAACCGAGTTGCTTGGGTGAGAAGTACCTAGAGGTAGCTTTAAAAAAAACCTTCCTTCGGGACCTTTAAGAGAAAAGCAAAGCGCAGCATAAATCTGTCCATTGTTTTAGAACAGACATTCCTTTCCCTTTGCTCCATCCCTCTGGCCCTTTCTGACTCAGCTTGGTGATGGTGATGGAGCGTGGTGTGTGTGTGTCACTGTCTGATACGACTCGTTTAGTCATGTCACTCCTTTGGAAATTAAGTTAAGCAGAAATCTATTTATTGTGTAAAGTTGGCAGAACTTCTTTGCTGCTAACCCATTAAAGAGGTTTTGCACATTTAGTTTAGTTTTTACAGAACCTAGAAGAGTGGAAAGCTGGTCATTGCCTGGCCAAGCACATACTTTTTGTATAGAATATGAGAGTTTCCTTTCTTTAGTATAAAAAGGAGTAATTTGAAATGGGTGACACTGGTTTTTTTGCTTTCCAGAAGTAACTACCAGGAAATACTGATGTTGTTTGTTATTGTATATTCACAAACCTGTCATAGATAATAATAAACATTACCCCTAAAAAAAAAAAAAGCCATAACTGCAATAATTGTCTCTGTTTAGACATCCCTCAGTAAGGAAGTAGTTTGAACAGTCTGTTGTCATGGTGCTTTCAAAACAAACCTTGAAGACACAATTATGTTCTCTGTCCACTGCTAGGAAGTTACAGAGTAAATGTGTAGTGCTAGAAATGCAGAGGTGATGCTTCAGAACAGCCAAATGCTCGCTTTCCAAATCTGTGGGACAGTTCTGTAGGGGTGCAGTTCCTAAACTGTGACCTGGAGCACGGATAATACACATCCACACGCCTCTCCTCTGTTTGTGTTACAATAACAAACTTCCCTGTGAGGTATTTTGTATTTCTCTATTCTCAAATGAAGTGTTTTCAACATAGGCTTCCGTTTTCAAGTGTGTTGACAATAAAAATCGAGAACGTTCATTGAAAGAGCTTCGTGGAGTTCATGTTTTTAATGGGTTTCTTAACGGGAATGAGCCCGTCTCCTCTAAGGGAAGAGAGGACCAGCGCTTCCTAGTCCTTCAGAGTTGTGTCAGGGCAAGAGTGCCACCTATAGGCATCTCTATACCTCGGCTGGCTGTACAGACCTGCCCGTCATTGCCTGTGAGACGATCAGGTTCTCTAGGAGATGAGCTGTGGGCTGGGAATTACTCTTCCGAGTAATGGAAAGGGAGTTGTGCTGGCGTTGAAGCTGCCGGTGGCTGCCAGGGTTGGTGTGTCCAACAAAAGGATGGATGCCTTTACACTTCCACTTGGGACGTGGTGGTTTCTCTATTTCCCTGCAGGAGCCAAAGCACTATAATAAAAGTCCCAGCTTTTCTGAAAACTTCCAGCTATTTAAAAGAGTGAGTGTTTGGAGAACACAGGGCTCTCTTTGGTTTCAAGGCAAAGATGCTGTTTGCAGCCCCTGTTTTGCTGGACACTGCTTGTGTTGTACTTAATCATCCTTTTTGGAAGGACAGAGCCTGCAATACCAGCCAGGCTCTGCTGCAGTGACAGTGCTGGGTGGATGCAGCTTTCCAGCAGAGAATTCATCTCACTGTTGGTTAGGATTGGGGCTGGAGATGTTCCACAGGATGAGTTCCTATGCGTTCTTGCTGGTCTGATTCGCGGTGACAATGTGGTGTCTGAGAATTTTCCACACTACAGCCTTCCAACACCCATTTTAGCTAAGTGCTGCTGTTGATTCTCCATTCATTTAAGCCAGGCTTTCAAGCAGGGAAGTGATTATGGACTGTTTAACGAGAGGATCTAACATGACCTAAAACAGAGCTAGAGAAAGCCTGTCTTCATCAGTGGTGGCAAGTTTGCATCTAATTCTACCTTTTTCTGACTTACAGGTGAACTACTCATCTTACATTGGTTGAATCCTTATTTTAGCGCTTTCAGAAGTGTCCATGATAAACCCCCCCAAAAAAACCCTGCTGCTCATTAACTGTTCTTACAGCAAATCTTCACCAGCTGATCACTTTGGAAATGAAGAAGCTGGTGCATAAGCCAGGTTTGTATTGTGGCTGCCGGCGCTCGTACCCTGCAGCGCCAGCATCGCCTTGATAAGGTACCATTAGGACAGGAGTTCAACCCTGAAGCTCAAAGCTGAAGATGACTGTTCAAAATGTGTCACTAAGTGCTCTAACTCAGAACACTTGTAAGAGTGCTTAGTCCTTAAAATAAGTACATAAACAAGTAGTGTGTTCTCCCATAGTAGTGTGTTACAGCCTGGGAGGGGAATGCTCTGTACATTCCTGTTGCTGCAAGGATACTTCAAAGGTGTTTCTTGTTTATCTGGGAGGTAGCAGTGTTGTCTGGTTTTGTTTTGATGCACATTGTGTGGGCAACGGGTTAGTAAGGTGAGGCTGTTCACTTCTGTAGCCAACAAGAACTTGTTCATTAGGCTTTAGTATGATGCTGTACAGAAATTCTCCCAAATGTTCGTGTTCATCAGCCTGTAGATGGCAAATCATACTCTCTTTCACATTGTTTTATGGTTGGGCTTTATGAAATACTTCTATTAGTTTTGGCTGGCAGGGGATGTAGTAACACACAGTTCCTGCTTTCATTGTACAGCCTCTTCCCTTTTCTAAACCCACTTGGAATTAATATACAATGAAACATGAACAACCCAAACAAAGCCCAACACGTCTGATGTGTAACACAACTTCAAGGCAAAAATACACCCTGGGTTTTGAGCCTGGCCCAAGCCTCCATCAGGGAAGCTTCTTGAGGTGCAGTTGTAGTTCCTTAGAGATTATGAACTTTCTGCAGCCAACCAGTTAACAAAGGGGATGTAAATGTTTGTAGATCAATGGGATAATGTAGCAGGAGGGGGTTGCTTTTCCTGCGCAAACAGAACGGGGTTTTGTGTCGTGGCTGCAAGTTGATCACTGAGGAGTTTGTTTCTCCTCCTGCCCTATGGTAGCTCTCATTAATAATTGTGTTTTCAGTTAATTAAAGTAGAACAACACAGAAACAGACTTGCTTGGGTAAGTAGTGGGAAAACGTATTTAGGCTGTGTTTGGAGAAGGACTTCACTCGTTTTATGAGTAGAGTCACTGATCCACCAAATCTTTATTCATGTGAGTGATCTTTGCACTTGCAAATAATCCTGTTGTAGCTCATCATCTATGAATGAAACTCTGGTCTGCGTTAATATATACTCTTTGTTTTAGTGACTGGCCATAGGAAATAGTCAAGAGTAAATGTTAAAGAGGCCACAGCTCTGATTAAATTTTTTAAAAAGCTTAAAACTTCTGTAAACTCCCATCTATTCACACCCTCAGTTCTGGATACAATAGTATTAAGACTGAAAAATCCTCAAATACTTTTATGTTAGATATTCAGCAGCCTCACCAAGTCCCAAATGAGCACCATGGATATACTTCCCTTATTGATTTTACATCGGTTTGGTATTGCTTAGGCTCTGAATTTACCAAATACTGCTTTAGTGACTCCCAGGCAGTTAGCCCTCACCTCCTAAAACACTTCTAGAAGGCTGCATCTCTATTGAACCTCCAAGCATTGAATCTCCATCTGTATGCAGGAAAAACAAACGTTTGTTTGTAAGGGAAAGCTAGAAGAATGTGTTGGGTTGACACCCAATTTTCCTGTTCATACAAAAGCTGCTGCTGCCCAAAATGATAAGACTTGGTTACGACTGGAATCTTGAGCCACATGCTTTTGGCTAAGGAGTGGTGTGAGTTCTGCACAGCCCTCCTGAGAGCATCCCATGCCTTTGGTACTGCAATTGCACAGGGCTAACTGTGCAAACCTGGTGTGGGAAGCAGCGTGGTGCCCCAGGGAGGGGATGCAGGGCCCTGTAACGTTGGTGTAGTGTCTGGAGAAGAGTTCATTTCCCATCTACTGCTTCTTTGTGGGATCTGAAGCAGGTTTTCTTGTTGCTCTGGCTGTGTTTGTACCATAAAGAATGGGTTTTGTATGGTCGTAAGTGCTGTACGTTGTGCTTCTCATTCATCTCCTGTCCTCTGGGCTACTCTGCAGCTGGCCATCAGCTTCCCAGTGTGGCCACATTGGATACGGTCCCATGGGCTTGTGCAGCCCTGGGGCCTCCAGACTCACAAGCCACCACTGCCATGAGCCTCAACTGTGGATGTGGGCAAGCCATGGCCACAGAGGCTTTGGCAGTGAGCAGGGCAGAATCGGGCCTTAGTTTCTTCTCTGTAAATGGGGATTTGAGGTGCAGGAATACCCAGTGCAGATGCCTTAGGGATGCTTTGAAATCAAATTGCATTGCAGCTTCATGTGGATAACCTCAAGCACTGGAAAAAATCAAAACTTTGTCAGAAGGTGCAGGCAATGGCATCTTTAATGGTGTGGATGAGACCAGGCTGTCTGGACTACAGTCGAAGATCAGTGTGACTGAGGATTTAATTAGACTCTAAGACTGCAAGTACAAGCCTTGAGATGCCACAGAGGCTCTTGGTAGCAAGCAGAATGGAAATACTGCTGCTCTAGGAACCACCTGTCCCATGAGTGGTGAAAGTTTGGCCAACACTAGTCATTCAAAGTGTCTCAGAGAGAGAAAAATGGCAGCAAACAGTGAAGCTGTAAGGAACAGCGATGACTGACAGTTCCTCGTAATGAGCCATTGTTTAAGTCCAGTAGTAACAATATTAAGAAAGGTGTAGAATACACAAAGAAAGCCAAAGCTCTGTGTGAGCTATTGCTTTGTCTTAATTTTCTATATGATTTTCAAATCTAGTCTTCTCTCCCTGCCTTGTTATCAGACACCAGAAGAGTAGCAAAAGCCAGAAGGAAGGTAAGCAAAATAGGTGGCGTCAATCTGGATGTCTAAACTTGAGCAACTCTGCCCAGAGCAGCCCCCTAAATTAAAACATGGCTCTTCAGCCTTAACGCACTGTGTTCCTGAAGCATCGGAGAGGCAGCGTGGCTGGGATTTCATGGCATTGCTGGTTGAGTTTCTAATGCTCTCTGAACCCTTCCATGCAGAGAAGGCACTTGCAAAGTCTTTGGAGGACAGAATATGTTTTGTACAGAAAAGACCTTGGCTCTGGGTGTTACCTCCTCCTTTCTCTCCTGATCTTGAGGATGCCTTGAGGAGAGGAGGGTGGGTTCTCCCATGGTCTGTCCACCTGGCTCCCTCCTTGAGGACCCCATCAGGGTGCTGTGTGGGCTGTGGCTACCACAAAGGGCCCCTTAATGTCAAACGCCTGAGACTGTTCTGCATAAATAAATCTCTGGGAGAAACTGTAGGCTCCTGGGAAAGCGGATGGCCCCGTGTCAATGAGTAAATCCTCACATGGTGTCAATCAGTGAAGTGCTGCTGTCAGCAGAGCTGGAGTGGTTTGTACCAGCCAAGGACCTCGCCCTGTCTTCATAGAGCCACTGACATGTAGGTTAAAAGGGGAGGAAAGCCAGAACACCAGTGTGGGGTCACCAGCAGCTCCTACTGGTCCTGTTTTCACCCTGGGGCTCATGATTTGGGTACTGCTTCCCCTGGCCCTCACGGCTGCCTGGCCAGCAGCAGGAGTTTCCATCACCTTTTCTCGCGGATGAACCCCGCGATGCTTAAGGCAGGTTCTACCTGAACCAACAGGGAAAGGGGCTGCAAGAGAGTTTTCCCTCCCTTCCACCAGGCTTATATTTAGGGTGGTTGGTTGGAAATTTTGTTTCTGTAGTTTGCTTTGTAAATGCCTACAAGGAATCACAGTGCTCGGGGATAACACCTGGCATTTGCAGGGTGTTAGGCTAGAGCAGGGTGAAGCAGCTCGAGCTGGGTGCTGCAGTAGCACAGCTTTTGGTCTGCCCCGAGCTCCTGTGTGCATCCTGCCTGCAAGCAGCTCTGCAGACCCACAGGTTGCAGAGTTTGCCTGGTGAAAGGGCTGAGGATCAGCCCTGCCGTGGGAGAATCCCATGGCTCTGGGGCTGCCTCACCAGTGGGTCCCACTTGGACTCGGATCCCCACAGGCATCTCCTTGCGACAAGGAAAGAACTGGCAAGCACAGCTCTACCTTTCTGGACCCATTGCACCCTGCCCAGTCGGCTCCTTGCTGTCTGAGAAATGAGTTAAGCTAGCAATAAAAGTCCACAGGAATTAATTTTACCTAAACTTCATTTTTCTTTGCCTGTTGGAAATGATTTCCCAGGCACCTCCGCCCTCGGGAGGGAGGAGAGAGCCCCCTCCCTCCCCTGTGCTCTCATTACTCAAGATGCACCTCCAGCCGCTGCTGCCAACTTTTTTTTTTTCCCCTTTTTTTTTTTTTTTCTCCTTTCTAGATTGAGGTCTTTAATAACTTCGTGTCTCTTTCAGCCTAGGCTCCAGCCTGGGAAAAACAAACCTGCTAGCCTGGCGAAAGCCAAACACACACGGCCCAATTACCAGCTTCCCCACTGTTCCTTTGGGCTGGCTGGTATTCTCCCTGCCTTTGTTTTGCTGCCTGCTCCCTGCCTCTGAGCAGCTTCCTTTGACTCTGCTCCATGCAGCCGGGCAGAACGAGATCCAGCAGGTAAACTGAGGAAGGGCTATTGTCCAGCCCCCCCACCCCTGCCCCTTGCCTACTGCGGTTTATCTGCTGGCAGAGCTTCACGCAGCCATACCTCTGTAAAGAGCTGCTTTGCTTTTTAATTAGGGAAAAAAACATGTTGTTTCTTTGCACTGAAAATACTTGTGTGTGGGGAAGGCAGCGCTGATGTGTCTTGGTAAGACCAGGCCATGTGTCACAGTTTGGGTGCTGGGTATGGGTGGCATCGTTTTGGCTCTGACCCTTTCAGCTGAGTGTCCAGCAGCCTGTGTCTTGGCTGCTGTTCACCCTGGCAGCCTTGGGAATTGCCAGGGAGGATGGATGGGGCTGCCATGCACTCCTGCAGCTCTCCAGGACAAGGGATGGTGTGTGTGGGAGCAGCGCTGAGGACGTGGCCTGGCTGTCCTGTGGTGGGGCACAGGCTGGGGCCCGTTGTCACCTGTCAGACCAATGTGGGAGGTGGGATGTGGGGATGACGCTCCCCCAGGGTCAGTGCTCACTGCAGTGGGGTCTCAGCTTCTCCTGAGAACAAGCTCTCCCCATGTAGCTGCAGGGCATCCCCCTCCCATTTTAGAGGAGGGCAAGCTGCTCCCCAAACATGCTGCACCAACTGGTATCTCCAGAAGAGCTTCTGGGGTTGAGAAGGAGGAGTGGAAAGCCCTGTGTCCAGTTGTCAGGCAGTACCAGCTTGTCTCTTTGTCCCAGCCTCTCTGTTTTCCTGTGACCTGAGTTGACTGTGGAGCCCCAAAGGTGGTGAGGCTCTCTACAGTCAGATCTGTGCTGATAAAGGAGTTGTCCTCCAGCCTTGGAGCTGCCAGCTCACGTCTGTCTGTCTGCCCGCAGTCCCCTAAGCAGGGCAGCACCAGGTAAGAAGTCCATAATGAGCCTGGGCACCCTCTGGGGTGATGCTAGCTGGTGGGGCCAAAGCCATGCCAAGTAGCACTGACTGAAGGCACTGCCATAGAGAAGACAAGAGGGGAGTTAGGGGGGGGTTTATCCTGACAAATCAGTGGAGCAGTGTAAGGGTGTGAAGTGTGGGGCATGGACAGGGCAGTCAGTACCCATTCTCAAGAGCTGGATGCTTTGGGAGATGCAGTGGATGCCCCAAGACAGAGTCCCAGGGATGCACAGCAACTGTTGTGGTGACTTTGACAGCAACTAAAAATTGATTTTGAAGGGTGAGAACCGACCAGAAACTCCAAAACATCCCCGTTGCTCATGAGCATGGCTGTGGCTATGAACACCCTCACCCTGCTCAAAGGATTTACAGTTTGGGAAGGATTTGTGTGTGGGGAGGGAGCAGCGCTGGCAGCTTAAAAGTGAATTGTTAGAACATATCTCCAGCTCAGTGCTCAGTTTATAAAACAAATTCTTCGGGCAGGTGCTTGAATTCACAGCCTCTTTAGAGGGAATTTATCAGCCCCAGGAATATACTGGTTAAGAAACAACAACAACAACAAAAAAAAACCCCCACAAAACCAAACCCTATTGCCATCAGCTGCTAGGAGGGAAAAGCTAATCATCTAAACTTTACTGCGGGAGAGGTGCAGCTGTCAAAGCAATAAGGTAAATGAGTCTGAGCCTGAAATGTTTTTTGCAGCAGAACTCTGCTCCCTGCTAAATAGGGGAGATTGAACTATAGCACCATTCCACTATTCCCTGGTAATGCACCATTTTGGGGCTGACTGGGTGGTCTTAAGTCCATTGCCACAGTGGCTATATCGCTGATACCAATCAAGGCCCCGCAGCTGAGACCCTGAGTGACCTGCTTCAGCAGCTTTTTTCAAACTCCAATTCACTCATTTGTGTGGGATGCTTTTCTGCTACTTTATTTATGGGATTACATAAATGAGCCATTAAAAATGTAAATCTTCAGAACAGTTGAATAATAAAGATTTAAACAATAAGCTCAGGGCGGTACAGTACAGAAACTTCCCCGAACCAGCAGTACTGCACCATCGTGGCTATGGCAACAATAGTGGGTTAAGGGAAAGAGAGAGCAAGGAGGAAAATAAAACGTCCCAGCATTGTTACAGTCACTGGCACCACAGAAAGATTAGGGATTTTTTTTTTTTTCTCTCTCTCTCTTTTCCAGAGTATTAGAACAATAATGAAGATGTGCCATTATGCGCCACAAAGGAGACCATGCCATCCTTCACACAGTGCAGGTGTCAAAACAATCAGGGCTGGCCAAAGAATTGAGTTTAAGTGAAGTTTGTCCCACCTCACCACAAAGAGCTTAACCCTTCCCGGGCCAGAACCAGAGACAGGCCTGCCATGGCTAGCACAGGCTCTTCTCTCCTCTCTGCTGTGCCATCAGGCATCTGGTCTGAGCATCTTTCTTCAACGACAGGGGCAATGAAGCCCCGTGTGCCTTAGAGTCATAGAATTATAGAATGGTCTGGGTTGGAAGGAACCCCAAGGATCATAGAGCTCCAACCCCCCTTCCACAGGCAGGGACACCAACCTCCAGGCCTGGAGCTACACAAGGCTGACCAGGGCCCCATCCAACCTGGCCTTGAACACCTCCAGGGACGGGGAATCCACCACCTCTCTGGGCAGCCTGTTCCAGCCCCTCACCACTCTTTCTGTAAAAAACTTCCCCCTAAAATCTAATCTAAACCTTCCCTCCTTTAGCTTTAGTCCATTCCCCCTTGTCCTGCCATTATCTGCTCTTTGAAAAAGTTGATTCCCCTCCTGTTTGTATGTTCCCTTCAGGTACTGGAAGGCTGCAATGAGGTCCCCCCGCAGCCTTCTCTTCTCCAGGCTGAAGAGAAGGCTGAGGAGGAGCTGGCTGTGGGTTTTGTTGGCCTTTTCTTGTGCATAAGTACCTGGTGAGGGAATAACATGATGAAGAATTGTACTGAGGTTTAGTTAAGTCCCCTACAGCCTTTTCTCTGCAAAGAGTAAAATGACGGAAGCAGCTTCAGCTGGAGCAACTTATTGCTGTTTCATCTCACAAATGTTGAGCTTAACACAGCTGGTTTTCCCTGTGTGTCCCATGATAATCTTCATACAGCTACTGTAGTGAAGATGGTTGAGCTTTCACCAGAGTTTCAGACACACACACCATGAAGGCAAGCTCTGGGGAGCAGCAGTGCTCTCCCTAGAAGTGGCTCACAGTGTGCAGTGCACTATTTTACTAAGTTTTTCCTATTGTTTGGTCCTGGGAATGGTGTGGGGTTTTTTGTCTAAGTAAATTTGGGAGTTTACTTGGGAGAGAAAATTTGGGAATTTATTTAAAATTCCAGAGAAAATATGGGAATTCATATAAAAGACATATTGCCTCCCTATCTCAAAGCTCACGACCCTCAGGATTTTAATATTCCTAACCTAAAGGCAAACATATAACCCCCTCCCTGGCAGTGTTCAAGGCCAGGTTGGATGGGGCTTTGGGCAACCTGGGCTAGTGGAGGGTGTCCCTGCCTATGGCAGGGGGGATGGGACTGGATGATCTTTGAGGTGCCTTCTAACCCAAACCTGCCTGGGATTCTGTGGTTCTGTGATCCTAATTCCTATGTTGTAAGGAAGATGAGGCTGGGGCCCATCATCCATCACTGCCCATTGAATTGTGACTCACTCACAGAAAAAATGGTGATCCCACCAGACATTAATCCTGACCATTATGAAAACAGCTACTTTCCATTACATTTTTAATTGCTTGTGCTTGCAAAACTTACAAATTAAGTGTCATGTGGTAATTAAAAAAAAAGGGTTATTTTTTCTGCAAATAATGTAAGTAGGCAAGATGTGACATGGCTTGCAAGTGAAATCTTCTACAACAGGATTTCATGCATCACTGTATTTGACTGAGCTTTAAAACCTCTGATTTCAGACCCATGGGTCTTGGGCAGGATTTCCTTCTTAAATCTGTGCAAATGCACAGACATCAGAAGAGTTACTGTGAATTCATGCTGGTGAAAATCAGAAGTGAAGCTGTTTCACAGTCTCTCACACTTAAAGTTCAGCATCCTTTGTTGATTCTTGCTGTCTTTCCTTTCTCAAGACTGTTTACAGCAGTGTGCCAATGTCATAATGAGTTTCTAGCAGTATTGTAATGGCCAGCATTCAACTTAGCTTCACAGCTGGGTTGAAGTTGGAAGGCATCTCAGGAGGTGCCCTGGTCCAACCATCCTGCTCAAGTAGGGTCACCTACAGCTGGTTGCTCAGTACCATGTCCAGATGGCTGCTGAATATCTCCAAAGAGTTATGAGTATCTCCAAGTCTCTTAGCATTCCATCATCCCATTGTGATGATTTATTATAGGTGAAACTTCTATTGGTCACAGTAGGACTGTTTTCACTGAATGCAGACAATGGACATCATCAACCCAGGCTGACTTCCTAAAGATTTTCACCTGCTGTATGTGGAGAGGAAGAATTCCTGGTAGTGGAAACAAGGGCATATTTAAAGAATACAGTAATGTCAACTCTAATAGCATGATGAAGTTGATTTTCTAAATGGGGGTGTCTCCCAATGGGGTTGTATGTTTGGTGCAAGGGAAAGGAGAGATGAAAAGGGAAAATGGATTTATTGGAACAGTAGCGAGTTCACAAGAATGCAACACATGTTGCATTACAGAATCACAGAATCACAGAATCACAAGGTTGGAAGAGACCTCTGAAGATCATCAAGTCCAACCATTCCCATCCTAAGCTAAACCAGATCCCTAAGTACCTCCTCTACCCTTTTTTTGAACACATCCAGGGAAGGTGACTCAACCCCCTCCCTGGGCAGCCTGTTCCAGGCCCTGACAACTCTGTCAGGAAAACATTTGTTTCTAATGTCCAATCTGTCCCTGCCCTGGCACAGCTTCATGCCATTGCCCCTTGTCCCATCTCCTGTCACCTGGCTGAAGAGACCATCGCCCACCTCTCTACAACCTCCCTTCAGGTAGTTGTAGGTGGGGAGAAGGTCTCCCCTCAGCCTCCTCTTCTCCAGGCTAAACAGCCCCAGCTCCCTCAGCCGCTCCTCAGAGGATTTGCCCTCCAGCCCCTTCCCCAGCCTGGTTGCCCTTCTCTGCACTCGCTCCAGGACCTCAATGTCCTTCTGATGGTGAGGAGCCCAGAACTGGACACAGTACTCGAGGTGTGGCCTCACCAATGCCCAGTACAGGGGCACAATTACCTCCCTAGACCTACTGGCCACACTATTTTTGATACAAGCCAAGATGCCATTGGCCTTCTTGGCCACCTGGGCACACTGCTGGCTCATATTCATCCTGTAGTCACCCAACACCCCCAGGTCCTTCATTTCCTGACAGCTCTCCAGCTGTCAGAGTCTTCCTCTGGGTCACATGTGAGACTTTTTGAGATCACTGAATTTACCTCAGGGCAGAATTTGGATTTTAGGATGGATAGATCCCATCCTTGGACAGATTGGTGATCCTGGTGGGATTTCCAGATGCTTATACACACCTTCTTTGTGTGTGATTTTCTTAGGTACAAGTGGCTACAGTATTGGTTTGAATGGCCATGGGCACTAAGGTGGCAGGTCATGGGCTGCAGCCCTATCGAGACCCACAGCAGAGTGATGCCTGCTCCAAGCCAGCTGGTCACACACAGCAGAAGTGCTCCTGCATAGGGCAGGAGGATGTGATTCACACCTGACACTTCATGTTGCATTCACTTTCCACATTCATTTGCCAGATTTGAGTCTCAAGTGAGCAGGTCCATGGTCAAGGGGTGCAGGGCTGCTGCAATCCAGCCCAAACATGGCTTTGGGCAGTGCAAACCAACAAGGTAAAGTGGTGCACATGTTGGGAAAGCCCTTTCTGAAGTCCCCACAGTAGATTTCCACATCTGTGCATAAAGAGAGGGGGCAGCACAGAGGAGTGTTGGAAGATCTTCAGTGGGTTAAGGAGTCATGTGCACATTCAGGCTTCTCCTAGGCTTTGCTCCCATTGAGTGATCTGGATCCAGGTCCTTGAGCGTTCTCAAAGGATGCTCAAGTCATGGGCTACAACCCTGTTTGCTTCAGGGAGACAGATGAACATTAAACTCAACCTTTTCCATCTGAAAACAAGTGCTTTCATGGAAAATATAAACTTAGGATCAGCCACTTGTCATTCTAATGTACAAGATTTTCTTTTCATTCTACATCAGCTTCACTGATCCTTTTCTTTTTGGGGGTGGCGGGGGGGGGGGGGGGGGGGGGGGGAAGGTAGGGGGTGGGAAGCCTGACCCTGCATTAAATGCAACCAAAGTGATTTTTCCAATCTATGAACTCTGTGCAGCCAGTGAGCCCAATCCCTGCTGGGGTTCACCTTGGTGGTGTGAACTGTAGGTGCCTGTGAGGAGAAGAGCAGGGCCATGGGGTGAGCTGGTGAGCTCCCCCTGGCACAGGGCGCTGCCTTCCCCAGGGCTTGGCTGGGTATGTAACAGCAGAGGCTGTCAGCTGGTGGGCAACCTCAGCTCAGCCTGGGTTTCTCCATGGTCAAACAGCACAAATGGACCATGGCTGCTAAGGCTGAATCCATGTGGTGGCATGGGACACACCCACCAGTCCTACCGCTGTGGATCCGCTCTGGAATGGAAAACCAAAATCAACCACATTCCAATTTGATTATCAGCACGCCACTTGCAGGAAAAGTCCCTCTCTGAACCACTGGATTTGGTTACTGATGTTTTTGAATATTATGTTGTTGCTGCAGTCTCTATATGAAAGGAAATGATGTCATTTCATTCCCAAGGTTGATAGAAAGGAAACTGCAGCCTTCACTGGCTTTTTCTATATCTCAAAGGCAAGCTATGAACTAGACCCTGAAGATATTAGGACACAGGGCTGAGGAAGTTCTGGTTACACAACTGGCAGGTTTACAAGGTGGAGTGCACAATGGATTAAAACTTTCCTAGTAGTTCAAATGTCTGAGTGTAGCCCAAGTAGTTCTCTTGGGATACTTGGTATCCCAAACAGTTCTCTTCTTTGTTCCCTCAGTCACCAGCACTGCAGGGAACTTTCAGGTCCCATCTGTCTGGAAACTGCTCATATGGTGTAGGAATGAGAAGCTTGGACCTCACCAGGAGGGAGGGAATTTTTTTAAAAGATCTGGTACAGCATGAGACAGCTGCTCCCCTTCAGGCAGGGTCTGATACCCAGCTCCAGGTCTTTGCTCTGCCCGTGTCACCAGGAGCTCTCCCACTTCATCTTGCTTCTTTTCCAGGCAGCTGTGAGATTCTGAGGATCACCTGCACCCATGAGAAGGCTCCACCAAACTGCTTCATTCTGCTGTCCTGGACTGGGGAAGCTTACAATGATGAGCTTCAGTGGGGGAGAAAGATCAGGGTGACTGTCTCCTCTGGGAAATACTTCAGGGAAAAGAAAAGCCAGACTTCACCTCTGGCTTTATAGAAGTGAGGCTTCCCTTACAGCCTTCCCAACACACCAGAATTCAAGTACTTTGGCTGGTATGTAAAGGGAGCTGGAAATCTTCAGTGAGTGTAGAGTCCTGGGTTGGAGAGATGCGTCAAGGTAGGTCTGGGAGTCTCTCAAAGCTCTGCTGCAGAAGCAGGGAAGCAGGAGAGGAGCTGGTGGGACATGTGGGACTTGCATCCATGTCCCTAGTTCCTCAGAGACTTCAGGGCAGGCCTGGCCTCAGGAGTGGCTCTGTGAGGTGGGGATGGAGAAGGACAGCTAACACTCTCCCCTGCACAGAGCTGTGGCAGCAACCAGCAGCTCAGGGCAGAATTCACACCGGACTTGCTCCTTGTTCTGCCTCTGAACCAGGAATGTCCTCTGCTTGTCTGACACCAGTGTGAACGCTCACCAGGGTCCAAGACCACAAGACTCACAGCTGCAGAGCTCCTCTGAGTCCGCTGTGTGGAAAGCTCGCTGCCAGGGTCAATGCAGACCCTGCATTTTTACTTGCTTCAGGTTAAAAATACAAACCCATACAAGAAGCTCTTTGGTGGGGATGAAGGAATGGGGGATGAAGGGTGTCTCAGCCTCATCACTTATTGCTCAGGTGAGTCACTGCAGCCCTGAGGTGCTTAGCAGAATGCATGACCATCACATAGCAGAAAATTCAAGTCCTTTTGAAGTTCATAGATTGCAGGAACCTCCCCATAAGCTGTTATTTTCCCCCTCCTGCGTTAGTGCATCTGTCTCCAGTCCTCTGCTAGGACCTATTGCAGAAGGTGGCCAGGAGCAGAGGTTGGCAGAGCCACTGCTGCTCCGTTAATCCACGGGCAGGTGACAGCTGGAGTGCTTTGGAGTAACAGCAGCCATGGCTGGAGGATAACCTGAGGGGAGGCAAAGCCCTGTATGCAGGGAGATCACAGAATCATAGGGGTTGGAAGGAACCTCAAGACATCATCAGGTCCAACCCCTGAGATGTGGTGTCTGCCACAGCCTGGAAAAATGGGAAGCACTTGGAGCTGCAAGTCCTTCTGACTCAGAAAGAAGGCAGCAACCTGAACATGAAGGTCCCAGTTCCTGCCTGAAGAAAAGCTCCTACACCCAAAAGTTTGCTTCTCCATCTCTTATCTATTGATCTAATAAAAGGCTTCCACTATCCTGATGTAAGACTTTTTCTTTGCTTCTTCCTCCTTTTTTTTTTATCCTTTTTGCCCCAGAATGAAAGAGATAACAGGACAATCCCAAACAAAGCTGGGGTTTTTCCCTGTCATATGGCTGTAATTGCAGGAGGAAGGTTGACTATCACCACGGGCTTCAAAAAAAAAGAAGAGAAAGACTCCAGCAACCAAAAATAACCAGTGTGAATTCAGGGCGAAAAAAGAATGGAGCCTGCCTCATTCATAAATGTCATACCAGACTCTGGTTTAAAAGGCAAGCCTGTCATGCCAAGGCCAGCAGCTGTTGTTATGTTGAACAAAATGGATACAAATGGGTATTATTTTAAAGCAAAATGCTTAATCCCAGGCCTAACAAGCCCGCTGTCCTCTCTGTAACCCTGTGTCATACAAGGCGCGATCTCCAGTAGAGGGCTTGATTGCACAGGAAATAAAATTCCCTGGCTGTGCCCTACCAAACTGACAAACACCCTGGCAATGTTTGAGTTACTATGGCAATGGCAAAATAGGAAGGCCTTTTCTTCTTCTTCTCTTTCCCCCCCCTCCCACCCCCACCATCTCTGCGTGCAGCCGCAGGCTGCTCCTGAATAGCCCACATCTGCAAAAAAAGTTTTAACACGGTACTCAGATAAAGAAAGGGAGCCCCAAAATGGGCACTGACCCGTCTCAAAAAATGTTGCAAATTTTATATACAAGAATTGGGGGAGCTGTGCCACTTTGTGCAGGTTATGTCATAATGTGAACAAAAAGGGATAAAAGCTGATGGAGGCTTTTTCGCTGTCAAATATGGAGAGAGAGGGGGGAAAAATCAGAAGTAAATGACAGCTTTAATGCAGATGTAAGAAGGGAAGTCAAAGATGGGTGACAGAAAGTTGCTGGTCAATGAATAAGGGAAAATTTTTGAAGACAAAAACCAGACAAAAGAGTAAAATACAATAAAAATCTCGCTATAGAGAATACTGAGAAAAGTCCCAAAAGCACAGTGAGCAAAATCTTGGAGCTATCAAACCATGTGAAACGGACATGTGGTTCTTTAGAGCGGCCCATTTCAGGCATTAATAGCTCCCATTATAAAGGGGGAACCTGATCTCTGGCCTGGAAAGCTTTCAAGAATCAGACTTTTTACAACAAAATTGAAAAGCAAAACAAAACTGAACCTTTCTGCCTTGCACAAATTGACTAGGATTTTGGTCTTTCTAGACAAATTTGGTCCTGCATAATGAACTGTTACACATTTTCCCACTTTTCCTCAGACAAATGCTTTCTGGTAATGGAGAATAATTATGTATTTAAATGGAGATTTGCTTTCTGGCAGATCTTGTGATCGTGTGCTTCCTGATGGTACGCTTCCCCCCATTACAATATATTTATTGTCGGTGCTAGGAACTCACCTTCACCAACAAGCTGATTTCAACCACCTAATTTAGATGCCTGTGTAGGGTATGTGGATGCTCGGTGCTTTCACCCAGCTACTTAATCCCAATGAGAGGAAAGGTATGAATCCAGAATTTAATATACAGGTCTGCTGCTCTGTGCTAGTTCTGCCTCAGATGCCTGGATCTGTGGAGCCAGAGCTGGCAAGTGCCACCACCTCCTCCACGTATGGTAGCTCCACCTTGCAAGAACATTCAGTAAGTGTAAATTTACTCTTAATTTGTTCTTAATCTTAGGTTGGAAGGACACGTTATAGCTTCTGAAAGTATCATTGCACTTTAAAAGCTCTTCCTGACAAGTCACATTAATCACTAGCATCTGAGAAAGGCTCAATGTGGGGAAATGAATGAAAATGGCATAAACAGTTCACAAAAAAAAAAAGAAAAAGTCCAAAGGGCCAAAAGAAGCCCCAAATCCAGTAAAAGTGGGACTGCATTATACATTCATTGACTCTTGTTCTTTTGGGGGTGTTTTGGTATGAAAAGAAAGAGACAATAGAAGACAATAGCGGTACCTTATCAAAGTTCATTCAAGCAGCTATTTGAAATACTTTTAACAGCTTGTCACTGGGTCTTGCAAGTCTCCCAGAGTCTAAACACTCTGTCACATTTGTGTACTAACCACTTAAAGTGCTGCTAAAGCCTTTTGACCTGGACTGACTCTCCTTTATCTAGGTCAAAATGCAAGGCAAAGCCTTTGTGTTCCACGGCCTTCATTAAATTCATTGATTTGACCTGTATTTTAAGGACCAAAAGTCAAATGGAATGGGAAGTTAAAGTTCCCATACAAAATCTTCCACCGAGCACTTCACTGCCTCCTTGAACTATGTAACATTGAGAAAAGGCCATCTCACGGCCATTTGAAGTGTGGGCTATAGCTGGAGTGGCAGTTTTGTCCAGTTTTTTCAAGAGCATTGAAGGGATTCATCAGAGCTTTCCGTCTCTTCAATGAGGACAAAAAAGTTGAAGCTTGCAGACAGTCCCACTGACCGTTTTTTTCTTGCTCCAAGTCATCTGTTCAGCAGGGCACAGCAGAGTTCAGGGGTAGATAAATATTATTTAAATCTCTTTAGCACACCGACAGGCAGGGATGAAGCCTGTTGCTTTATGTTAGACTCTTGATGTGCTCATGGTCAACTGCACTATCAGAGAAAAAGAAGAAATCAGGTTTTATGTGTCAAGAAACAAAGCTGCTTCTGCATTTGGAAACCAAGTTTCAGAACTTATGTTTGCTCTTCCTGGGAACACAGCATAAAACCTAAGATCAGTAGAGGAAAAAACCAAAAAAACCAACATAAAGTTTAAGTCTTGATTTAGTTTTCAACTAGGACATGGACATCAAAAAGCTTGAAACCTGGAGGTTTCAGTCATCACTAGTAAAGAGTACAGTCTTGGCCCAAGAGATGTTTCTGTGTGAATCACAGAATCTCCTGAGTTGGAAGGGACCAGTAAGGATCATCGAGTCCAACTCCTGTCTCCACACAGGGCCAGTCAAGTCAGAGCATGGGACTGAGGGCATCAAACAGACACTTCTTGACCTCAGTCAAGATCGGTGCTGTGACCATTTCCCTGGGAAGCCTGTGCCAGTGTCTGACCACCCTCTCAGTAAAGAACCCCTTCATAATGTTTCTGTTTTGTTTTGTTGTGGTTTTTTTTAAATTTAGGGGTTGGAAGGGACGTCCAGAGATCATCAAGTCCAAACCCCCTGCCAAAGCAAGTTCCCTAGGACAGGTTGCACAGGTAGGCATCCATATGGGCCTTGAATATCTCCAGAGAAGGAGACTCCACAACCCTCCTTGGGCAGCCTGTCCCAGGGCTCTGTCACCCTTATTGTGAAAGAAGTTAGTCTCATAAATCTTCCCCTCCAGACCCTTCCCCATCCTCACTGCCCTCCTCTGGACACTCTCCAATAGTTTTATGTCCCTCTTGTACTGTGATGCCCAAACCTGCACACAGTACCCAAGGTGAGGCCACATCAGCACAGTGTAGAGCAGGACAACCACTTCCCCAGACCAGCTGGCCATGCCGTGCTTGATGCACCCCAGGATATGGTTGACCCTCCTGGCTGCCTGGACATACTGCTGGCTCATGTTTATCTTGCTGTCAACGAAGACCCCTGTTGTAGTTTTACGTGACAAGGTTCTGATGGAGGAGGGGGGCTGCAGGGGTGGCTTCTGCAAGGAGCAGCCAGAAGCTCTCTGCAGTCCAACAGAGCAAACACCAGCCAGCTCAAGGCTGGAGTCATGGCTCACCAAGGCTGAGCCCATCAGTGATGGTCACAGCGCCTCTGGGAATCACATTTAGGAGGAGAAAAAAAAACAACCAGCAGCTGCTTTTTGCCCCTAGAGAAGGGAGTGAGAAGATGTAAGGAACTGTGCAGACACCAAGATCAGCGAAGGTGGGGAAGGAGGTGCCCCAGGTGCTGCAGATAAAGATGCCCCAGCGGCCCATGGAGAAACCCATGGTGGAGCCGGTGTCCCCCCACAGCCCATGGAAAAGGCCAAGACCTCACCTGCAGGCACCTGGAGCAGGTGGAGACATACAGGCGATGCTGTGACCCGCGCTGGAGCAAGCCCCTGCCAGCACTTGCAGCCGGTGGAGAGAGACGGAGACACAGAGATAAGAGAGAGGAAGAGGCCCACACTGGAGCAGGTTTTCTGGGGGAGGTTGTGACTCCGTGGGGGACCAGGCTGGAGCAGTCTGGGCCTGAGAGACATTCTGTGCTTTATGGCTGCACCCCATAGCAGAGACCCACGCTGGGGCAGCTGGGGAAGAGCTGAACCCCCATGGGAAAGGGCTCATGTTGAAGTTCATGAAGGACTGTCTCACATGGGTGGGACCCCACGCTGCATCAGGGGTAGGGTGTGAGGAATGCACCCCCCCAGCTAAGAAGGAAAACAACTTGTGAGGAACTGACCCAAACCCCCATTCCCCCAGTCCCTGCCCCTCCCCATGCCACAATGGGGAGCAGAAGGGAGCAAAATCATGACTAAAGCTCAGTCTGCTAAGAAGGAAGGGGTGGGGGGAGGTGTTTTGAGATCTGGTTGCACTTCTCATTACCCAACTCTGGTGTCACTGGGGGTGCAGGGCAGTGTCATCAATTAGAGAGTTTTCTTTCCTTTATTCTATGTTGAGTCTGTTTTGCCCGTGACGCTGACTGTGGAATGATCTCTCCCTGTCCTTATCTCGACTCCTAAGACTCTCAATATCTATTTTCTCCCCTGTCCAGCTGAAAAGGGGAGTAATAGTGTGACTTCAGTGGGCATCTGGCCTCCAGCCAGGGTCAATCCACCAAAACCCCCAAATGCCTCTCAGCATGGCTGGCCTCCAGTGCCTGACCCCCCCCAGTCTGTATGTGTAGCCAGGGTTGCCCCTTCCTAGGTGCAGAATCCAGCACTTGCCCTTGTTAATCTTCATGCTGTTGGTGATTTCCCAGCTCTCTGGTCTCTCCAGGTCTCTCTATAAGGCTTTTCCACCCTCAACAGGGTCAACAGCTCCTCACAATTTAGTGTCATCTGCAAATTTACTTAATCCACCCTCTAGTCCTGTGTCCAGGTTTATGAAATGTTAAAAAGAATTGGACCAAAACTGGAACCATGGGGAACCCCACCAGTGACTGGCCACCAGCCAGATGTAACCCCATTCACTATCACCCTCTGGGCCCAGCCCTTCAGCCAACTACCCACACAATGGATTATGGTTTTGTCTAGTTGTATGTTGGACAAAATGTCCAGCAAGATACTGTGAGACACAGTACCGAAAGCCTTACTGAAATCCAAAAAAATAACATCAACTGGTTTTCCTTGGTCAAACAACTGGGTGACCTTGTCATGAAAGGAAATCAGATTGGATAGACAGGACCTTCCTCTTCTGAACCCATGTTGGCTGTGACCAATGACTGCATTGTCCTTTAGGTGTTTTTCAATATGATTTTTCAATAAGATTTAGGTGTTTTTCACTATGATTTTCTCCATAATTTTACCAGGCACTGGCAAAGAGGCTGACCCAGATGCTATTATGGGTCTCAGAAAGAAGACACTGCCTGTAAACTGCCAGAGGCAATCTAGGTTGACCAAGGAGGCACATTCTGCACTGTGGGAAGGTGAACAAGAGGAGACACTGAGAGGCCCAGTTAGCCTCTGGGATGCACTCGAGCAAGGCTGGAGAGGGTTGGTTGCCTTGTCTTGCACATGCCTACAGCAGAGGTTCATGGCTTGTTTACACAGGGAAAAGTGGAGTGAAAGAAAAATAAATTACCGGTATGAAATAAACTTTAGCCAAATGGCAGGTCACACAGGTCTTCAGAAACAACAACTTGCCTTGAGAAGATCTGCAGTCTTATAATTTCAGCAAAAACAATCCTTTGTGATCCAAGTACTTGGAAGAGCTTTCCTTTTTAATGAAGGACATTAGGACAGCCTGCCTGATGACCTAGTGGCTCTCTATGATAGGGTGAGTGTATCAGTGGACAGCGGAAAAGCAATGGATGCCACCTAACTGGACTTCTGTAAAGCCTTTGACACAGTCTCCCACAGCATCCTTCTCTCTAAACTGGAGAGTGGATTTGATGAGGGGACTGTTTGGTGGATAGGGAATTGGTTTGGATGGTCACACCCACAGAGTAGTTGTCAATGGCTCAGAGTTCAGATGGAGAGATGTGACCAGTGGTGTCCCTCACGGTTCCATACTGGGACCAGTTTTATTTAATATCTTCATCAATGACATCAACGATGAGGTTGAATGTACCCTTGGCAAGTTTGCAGATGACACCAAGCTGAGTGGTGCAGTCCACATGCCAGAAGGACGAGACATCATCCAGAGGGACCTGGAGAAGCTGGAGAAGTGGGCCCATGTGAACCTCATGAGGTTCAACAAGGACAAGTGCAAGGTCCTGCACCTGGGTCATGTGCGTTGATACAGGCTGGGAAATGAGGTGATAGAGAGCAGCCCTGCAGAGAAGAACTTGGGGGTGCTGGTGGATGAGAAGCTCAACATGAGCCAACAATGGGTGCCCACAGCCCAGAAGGCCAATCATATCCTGGGCTGCATCGAAAGGATTGTGGCCTTTTGATGGTTGAGGTTGAGGGAAGTGATTCTGCCCCTCTACTCCACTCTCATGAGCCTCCACCTGGAGTACTGTGTCCAGTTCTGGAGACCCCAACATAGGAAGGACATGGAACTGTTGGAACAGGTCCAGAGGAAGGTCACAAAGATGACTGGAGGGCTGGAGCACCTCCAGGTGAGACAGGCTGAGAGAGTTGAGCTTGTTCAGCCTGGGGAAGAGAAGGCTACAGGGTGATCTTGTAGAGGCCTTCCAGTGCCTGAAGGGGCCTACAGGAAAGCTGGGGAGGGACTTTTTAGAAGGGCATGCAATGATAAGATGAAGAGGGAATAGTTTTAAATTGGAAGGGGCTAGATTTAGTTTTGATATTAGGAAGAAATTCTTCACTATGAGGGTGGTGAGGCCCTGGAACAGGTTGCCCAAGGAAGTGGTGGCTGCCCCCTCCCTGGAGGTGTCCAAGGCCAGGTTGGATGGGGCCTTGAAGCAGCCAGGTCTAGTGAGAGGTATCCCTGCTCATGGCAGGAGGATTGGAACTTGATGATCTTTAAGGTCCCTTCTAGCCCTAACCATTCTGTGATTCTATGATTAGAAGTGGGATTCAGCAGCTTGGAGGTGTTAGGTTATGTGATTGTGAACACAAAGAACAAATGAGGAACAGTGATGACAGGGTAGGAACCCCCATTGGAGAAACCCAAGATAATCTAATTGACAAAACCTTTGCAGGGCTGTCCTAGACAAGGCAAGGCATCAGCCCTATGGTCTGGGGGTGACAGCCCCTGACTAAGAGGGTCCCTGTTCACCTTGCAAACTGAGGGGCTTAGTGCCTATGGGGGTGTGGGACTCAGTACAGGAAGAGGGGGAAGAACGTTTTGGGATTGTACAAAGCTTGCTGCAGGACTTGGAAGGGCTAAAGGTGACAACAGAGTGGGACCAAGATGCTTTGAGGAAACAAGCATTGGAAAACAGAGGGAAAGAGAATAAAAAGGGCTGGTTGAGTGTAACAAAGCTACTGATATCTCTGTGTGCCTGATGAGTGCAACCATCCCCATCTTCTCATTAGACTCCATGTCTACCTACTTTCCTGTGCACAGGGGCTCTGGATGTATACAGAGTTCTGAGCACCAGCAACCATCAACCAGAGCTGTGAGCTTCACAGGCCCATGTGCTAGCAACTGCAGCAGCCTCTTAGTCCTAGACACCCCAGTTAGGCAGCTGGATAAAGCCCTTTAGCTATCTGAACATCATGCTGAATGCTGGATGCAAATCTCATCTTTGCAGCCAGTAGTGTGGCTCCCTGACAGCTCCACTCCCAGGAGCTGGGGTGGCTCACACATCCAGCTCACACATCACCCTGGACACAGACTGACTTAAAGGCAGGAGGGGCATGGGATGAATGTGTTTCACATACTTACAGCTGAAGAAATCAGCTGGACCATGAAGAAGGTGGCTCTTGGAGTATTGCTCCACAGGATCCAGACAATATGGCTTTCTTTTCCAGACACCTGACTGTTATTCACATCTCACCCACTTGAATCTTGAGAGCTGTCTACAGGCATGAGCAACTATGAAGTTAAGAACTATTAAGGCACTGCAGAGTCCAGAGAGAGACATTGTGGTGGTAAGATAGCAGGAGGAATGAGGAGAAGAGAGGTGAAGGCCAGCACTGTGTCTGGATTCCTGCACAGCAGAAGTTGGGTCATCCCACCCTTTTTCCTCTTCCTCCCTGAACACAGCTATCTGCTCTTGGTACTGTTGGACCACTATTCTGAGGAGCTTTGAAGTGGTTAAAATGCTCTCAGGTCCTTACCACAGAAAGCACCCAGCTCTGAGTTGAAGAACCAGGGCAAATCAAGAGTTTATGGGTCATTATGGGTTATTTAAACTCATTTATGAGTTTAAATGTTCAAAAGAAAGTCCAGGCCCTGGTAACATCCTCTTCCTCTACCAGTAAGTCTCCAAAAAAGTATGTTCTACTTTTGTTTGTGGGTTCACATAATTAGGATTTTACAGATCTCACCACCTAAAAGACATAGAAGAAAAGAAGCAGCAGAAACAAAACGTGGAAAGCCTTTGGCATCGGGTAGTGGCAGGATGGCACCTTACAGAAAGGCTGGCTGGACAAATGGAGGAATAAAGGTTTCTTTAGCTTTTGGAAGAATCATGTAGTTCCCAGAAAGGTCAGTTTGACATCTTTTAAGGGCATAGCATTCATTCAAAAGAAGCAATTGTAAACTTAAGAAAAAACCCACCCAAGATACAAAACAGCCCTTTGAGCCATTATCTTCTATTCTGATTTTGTACAAAATGCAGATTCTAGAAGCAAGAATATGAGTCTTAAGCAAGGCCAGGGTCTGGGGGGATTTATTATATTTTCTTGTTTGCAAAATTGCCTGTAAAAGGATTTTTCTTGGTCTTATTTATTACTCACCTGTAGCAATTTGCTCAGCAGTTGGGCGGTGCCTGGGCTGTCTACAGACTCCTTGTCTATTGGTTTGTGCATTCCTAAGATGTTTTTTTTTTCATGTTTTGTGGCTGGGCCATAATTTGTAACTGAGAGACACTTTTTCTTTTTTTTTTTTCTTTTTTTTTCTGGTGTCCAGTTGAGCAATTCCTGGAGCTTTGAAGTTTCACCAGATGATCCTTTCCTACTGTGACTCTTCATGGAGGAGCATGTTTGCCAGAGGCTCTGTGTCCGTGAGCATCCTAGCAAACCATGTTCCCCTCACATCTCTGGAAAGGAATGAGATGAAGGGCTTTGAATGCCACCAAAGCAGAAAGATCATTTTGTGTTTGGGAAAACATTTGCAAAAATCTGTTTGGAGTTGGCTGTAAGCATAGTCACTCTCAAATGGTGTCACTATTAAAGGGGTATTGTTCCCGGCCACCAAAGCAGAATAAAAGTAGCTCCAGGACCACATTCAGAGATGTGGGAACCAGAACCATTTAGTCCATGGCTCACTCCCCCTTGCTGCCAACCCATGGTGGTCCCTTCCCAGCAGAGCCTTCTTTAGGCTCTAGGGAGAGCAAGAGGCTGTTGGGAGAGACACTGCAGAAGGTGAGCTTGAGAATCACCCTGCTGGGTCAGAGCAGTGATCCCCTATGCCCCTGCCCTGTCTCATTGGTGGCAGTAGGAGCTGTTGTGAGGGAGACCACAGAACTTTCACAGCTTCCTGTGGTCCATTCATACTTTTGGGAGCCCCTGGTCCCAGAGGTGACGGGATGTTAGTGGGAAATATCCGCACAGGCATCTGAGTACCACCTCATGAACCTGCTGTCCACAAATGTGTTTAACCTCCTTGCAAACCTGCTCATGCCATTCACCTCCATGGTCTCCTATCCTGGTTCTGGCCAAGCCAGAATCATCCTCCCCAAGCAGTCAGCACAGGTGAGCTGAGTTTGCCCAGGTGAGCTGAGTCAGCCCAGGCTGGTTTTCCACACCACCTGACATCACTCCCCCATAAAAGGGGCTGGTCAGGGAGGGGTGCTCCTGGGTGCCTCTAGGGTGGTTTAAGTGCAGCTGGGGCATCAGATGCAGTACTCTGTGTTATCATTGGGTCAATAAGGTACTCTGTGTTATGACAAGGTGTAAATGAAACTTGCCACGGGCTGTTACTGTTCTCCTGTCAAGGTGATTTTGTCAGTAACTGTCCTTATCCCAACCCATGGAGGCTCTGTCTGTTTCTTCTCAGGGTGTGAGCGAGCAGCCCATCCCATGGATGTGATTTTCAGATGTTCACACTAGCCAGGTACTGGCCTGTGTCTGTTTTAAACTGGTGTTCCCAAGTTTTCCTGTGGACTCTCTGGTGCTTGTGTTAAGGGCTTTACTGAACAGCAGTTCCATGCTCACCTTACCCATCACCTTCATGGTGTTGTGAACTTCATATACATCCCCTAAGTCTTCTCTCCTCTAAACTGAGGAGTCTCTTCACTGAGGAGTCTTTTCAGTCACTCCACCCCCTCCCCATCTCCCCAGTCATTTTCATTGCCTTTTTTTGTATCTTCTGACTTTACTATGACCTTCTTGAGATGCAGAGACCAGAACGGCATTCGGTACTCAATGTATGGGAGAAGTAAGTTTTTAGCTTCTCTTAATTCTAAAAAGAAAACAAAAAATGATACAAAAACACATTATATGCTAATTAAAGGGGATTATGTTATACCATGAACACCATAGAAAGTAGTGTCCTCTGAGTAGCCTTGGTTCAAGCAAGGCTCCCAACGGGAAAGACTTTGTCCATGTGAAGCCTGCCAGGTGCTCTGGTGGCAGCAGCATCCCAAGGCAGAGGCTGCTTTAAGATATGAGCCTGAACAGCAACCCCTGAATTCAGATCACCCACCTCTGGAGTGCAGACGCATGGGTAAACCTCATACACTCCCCAGGGAGGATGTATAGCTGATAGGCTAAGCATTTTTATCCATTTGAGATCACAATTTTTAGGTGGCTTTTTCACAGAATCACAAGGTTGGAAGAGACCTTTGAAGATCATCAAGTCCAACCATTCCCATCCTAAGCTAAACCAGATCCCTAAGTACCTCATCTACCCTTTTAGATTTACCCTTGAACACATCCAGGGAAGGTGACTCAACCCCCTCCCTGGGCAGCCTGTTCCAGGCCCTGACAACTCTTGCAGGAAAAATTTTGTTTCTAATGTCCAATCTGTCCCTGCCCTGGCACAGCTTCATGCCATTTCCCCTTGTCCTATCTCCTGTCACCTGGCTGAAGAGACCATACCTGCTGTCCTACTTGGAAGTTTGAAGTTGACAAGCAATGAAGATCACAGCTTGTTCAAGTAACAGCTGTTCAAGGGGCAGAAAGGAAAACATAAAGCACTTGAGGCTCATTTTACTCTGACAAACCACAGTTGGCACTGGAGGTGTGTAATGCCAATTCAAACACATGGCAGGAAACTTTCCTTACTTGAAGCTGCAACCAAAACTGACAAGGGAGGAAGAGGGGCAACAGGACTGGCAAGGTGAAGGAAGGAAGGAAGGGTGATCTCCCTTCTGTGGGGAATAGAAAGATGTAAAACACAGCTCTTTTCTTCCTAGGTTTATAGTCTTGAGAAGAATTTTCACACAAGGGAAATATCTTCTTCAAACACTCCTACCTTTTTTTCCTCCCTGCCCCCCCAGCCTTGCCAAAGCACCTCACAGCAGCTTAGAAATGCTCATGTGCTCCCAAAAGTGACCCGGTGAGGATCCCACAGTTACTCCCACTTTGCAGAAACACCCAGCAAAACAACTCGCTTGCAGTAGAACCATAGCTCAGACTGCTCACCCCCTTCATCTGAAAAATGCAGAGCTGTCAGGTCCAGAGCCCAGCACCACAGGCTCAGTTGCTGTCCCAGCACAGACCAGCATGGTGGTGCAGCAGGGAAGCATCTCTTGGCCGCGGCAGCCACCCCTCTGCTGTGACAGCATGAAGGCGAGGGTCACCTTTGAAACAACTCCATCTTCCCAGGGGACCCAACATGGCAAACAGCACATGGGACAGTACTGGCTGTGGTCACAGGGATAACTGTGACCCAGCGTCTCTGGGTTTGCTGTGGGCTTGTATTAGTGTTGGCAGAACAGGCTTTTAACTCTTTGCAGACACAGACTTTTCTATTTCTCCTTGATTTCACTTTCTTTTTGCTATATGATGGACTTTTGAAAACAGTGTACAAATAAGGGCCCTCCTCTGCAGTGTACCAACACACGAGGCACTAGTTCACATTTTCATAGAATCACAGAATGGCATGGGTTGGAAGAGGATCATAGAGCTCCAAACCCCCTGACACAGGCAGGGACACCAACCTCCAGGCCTGGAGCTACACAAGGCTGCCCAGGGCCCCATCCAACCTGGCCTTGAACACCTCCAGGGACGGGGCATCCACCACCTCTCTGGGCAGCCTGTTCCAGCACCTCAACACTCTCTCTGTAAAAAACTTCCCCCTAATATCTAATCTAAACCTTCCTTCCTTTAGTTTTAATCCATTCCCCTTTGTCCTGCCATTGTCTACCCTTTGAAAAAGTTGATTCCCCTCCTGGTTTGTATGTTCCCTTCAGTCACTGGAAGGCTGCAATGAGGTCCCCCCACAGCCTTTCTCCACAACAACAAAGTAACGGTGCTTGAACGCAGACGTAAACCCCTGAAATGGCTGTTTTGGGCTCTGTTGCCATTATAAGGGGTTCCCACAGCTCCCACTCCCTGGTGTGCATCCTCACAGGCTGGGATGAAACCCACCAGATACCACAGACACACAAATCCTGTGTCACCTTAGCCTTCACTGGGGGGAAGGTGCTCCCTGCAAAGCCCCCTGCATGAGCCCAACGGGTGGGACCCCGTGGCTTTTTGTGTGTAGGAGCCCAGGAGAGTCTTATTAATCCACTGAACAGCCACATCATCTGACAGCCTTGTTTGCCAAGCCGCCAGCGAGCGGGCGGGCGGCATGAGGCCTACCAAACCCTAATGATGTACTACCAACATCCACGCCAAAGACAAGGCCATTTAGAGCAGAGAGACAAGCTGAGTTAGCATAAAAGAAGAGGCATCAATCACCATTCCCCCAAGACAATGGCGATAATTTAATGGCTGGTTTTTAAGAAGAACTGACACTATACAAAGATTGAGGAGAAAGGTCTGGTAGGCTTCACCTGCAGCTGAGAGCTATTTGTTCCCATTGTGCCAACCAGAGTGAAGTCTGAAATGGCAATCCCTGCAGCTGGCATCATATGCATCGAGTTATGCTCGAGACTAAAGGTTTACTTTAATTTGCTAGATTTTCTGGCTCAGACTGCTATTAGTCAAGCTTGAGTGACTTTACTAATGAATTAACTTTCCGTTGAATTTTAAACCAATCTACAGCGTTCTGTAGCGCAATTATACTTCTGTCAAAATCATTTAGCTCATTGATATTATTTCCCTTCAATTTACTAGTCTTATGAGAGTTATTCTATAGGGTTCATGGAGATTGAATTCAGACTTAGGATAAGAGTTTGTAAAACCATTACGTTTAGCTGAGTTGTATCCACATACTATAACCTCGTATTGGACTCTATTTTCTTTTTTAGAGAGGTCATACAGTACAGACATCCTTATGCACAGTGTAAGGTGACTCTACATAATGAAACCAAAAGTATCTGGAGAGCTTAAGTCATCCAGGTAAATTCACTCTGAAAAGTTACAAAAAGCAAAGAGCTGGAATAAGTCTGGAGGGGTTTTCAAGCAGCCTTTGAGTCCAGACCATTGCTGTAAGACACGACCACCCTTCCTGTCGGATGGGAGGTTTCTTCAAGCTGATCTTAAAGATTTCCTGTGATGGACAGCACACACCTCTCTAGCACAACTCGAGTTCTTCACTGTCCATACTGCTGGCAAGTGTTTCTAGCATCTTACTGGGACTTCCTCACTCCACCTAGGTGTGCTATTGTTTGTTCTACATGTGCTTGAAGAGCGTTTTTCTTCCCCTCTGAAGCAGCTCTTGGCATTTTTGAAAAGTATTACCATTAAATCCCTGACATACATAAGAGCAAGCCCAGCTCTTTTACTGTATATCATACTTTCTGGACTTGCTGTCATCCTCATCCTCCCCTGGGCTCTCTGTTTTGCCTACAGCTTCCCAGACATGCAGGTCCCAAGCTGAGCCCCAGCATGCACCCACCAGTGCTGAGCAGGAAGGGAGAGCCAGTCAGGGCCCAGCTCATCCTGTAGCTCTCCTGGACAGAGGTTTGAATAAACATTTCCTCTTTTGCCTGAGATCTTCTTGGGATTTCAACATGAACAACAAATTTTGGCTTTTGCAGAATTGGAGGGAAATGTGGTAAGGACACTAACATGGTTTGAAAGAAGCCATCTGAGAAACCAGCCATGCACAGGGTCTTGCAGTGAAAGCCAACTGGACTCACCAGTCTGTGAACTTCGTTTATCTGACAGATTTTAGTTTAATTCCTGACTGTTCTCCTGAGGACTACACTTCATACTTTGAACTGAGACTTTCCATTTCCTCCAGCAGCCACATCTGCTGAAAAGCATGACAGAAGATAGCAAGCCTCTCTAACCATACTAAATTATTTCTAAATAAATTGCTGGTTTTCACTAGTGTTTTCATTTTTTTTTCAGATCTTAACTTCTATTTGTACTCTGCTTTTCCCAGTTCCAAGCTTCATCCAGCATCTGCCCTGATGTGGCTGTGGGCATCCCACAGGACTAACAAGATTCAAGAGACTTGGCAGTCTGCTGCCCTCATGAATGGCACGTTGAATTCAGCCCATCCACACACCACAGCTACCCCAGAGTGTGGCAACAAGGCAATTTCATGCAACATTTAAATGTGAAACGAACAACTTGGTGGTGAGCATCTCACTGACACTGTAGATGGTACACCATTGGGTTAGGGGTGGTACAGCTACAACTCAAAAGCTCGAAGTTCCCCTCAAACTTTTTATTCAGTATGGAAACAAGGCAATTTTGGTTTTACATTTGAGTGTCAGGCACTAATCAAAATGTAGTTCAGGCACTAATTTCCAGCACTGAGTCCCTGTTTCAAAACTGGTTTGTATCTGCACTGAGAGGACTCCAGAGGAGACAGAAACACCTGTATCTGTAAGTTTGTCCAAGTTATGTTGAATGTCCACCCAGATCTCTGTAAGCCCTTTACTCTGTTTCACTGCTGAGCCCACTGCTGTTCCCAGGGGAGCATCCTGCAGAGAAGAGCTGGTTTACACTTCCTCAGGGGCTTTTTGTGTGCTTTAGGGTTTAATGTAGCTAGTGCATCATCTGAATGCTTCAGCCTTCCATATTTTTAACAAAATCCTTTCACCTAGTGGCTCCTAAATGATGCATACAAATAATAGTGTTTCTTAAACAGCTTGTTCATTCAAGCAAGCCAAGACTACTCCTACCCAGTGTGTTCAACCCTTGTGAGATAGACATTGCCCACAGTCAGCATCCTTCACCTCTACAGTGGAGGGCAAGCAGGGATACAGGAAGCTACACTGAAGTACAGATCTCCCTGTCTTTCAGTGATGCTAATTCAAGGACTTGCAGTGCCAGAAGCTCTTTCAGCTACCTTTAAGTGTGGTCAGGGGCTATGCATGTTGCCTTATGGTTCTTCGGTATGATTTTAAGGTGTTATACCTTGAGTATTTGATCTTCAGAACCACAGAAATCATAGAATGATAGAATCACAGAATTGTAGGGGTTGGAAGGGACCTGGAGAGATCATCGGGTCCAACCCCCCTGCCAAAGCAGCTCCCCAGCTCATATTGCACAGACAGGCGTCCAGACGGGGCTGGAATCTCTCCAGAGATGGAGACTCCACCACCTCCCTGGGCAGCCTGTCCCAGGGCTCTGGCACCCTCACTGGGGAAAAGTTCTTCCCCATGTTGGGGTGGAACTTCCTGTGCTCCAACTTGCAGCCATTGCCCCTTGTCCTGTCTCCACAGACTACTGAAAAGGGGCTGCCCATTCCCCCTGCATCCCCTGCTTAAGATAATTATAGACTTTAATAAGGTCCCCCCTTAGTCTTCTCTTCTCAAGGCTGAACAGTCCCAACTCACTCAGCCTTTCCTCATAGGGGAGATGCCCCAGGCCCTTCGTCATCTTCGTAGCCCTTCTCTGGACTCTCTCCAGGAGATCCCTGTCCTTTTTATCCCAGGGAGCCCAGGACTGGACACAATACTCCAGGTGGGGCCTGACCAGGGCAGAGTAGAGGGGGAGGATCACCTCCTTTGACCTGCTGGCTCTCTTATAAATATTTGTCCTATAAATTGCCCTAGGTTACTAAAGAGGCCACTGCCAGATCAAGAAACAGAGCTAATGACCTCCTATTGCTGTTCCATTATTTCTTAGCTACTGAACTGCTAACAGAGACTTTAGGAGCAGTTTCAGACTTCTGACTGTGCTGGAAATGTAAATTATCCCAGTCTGCTTTGCAGAGGACTGTGGACAAGTTCTTTATGTATGCTTTATAAAACCATACCTGAAATGTGACTGTCATAACTGTGGGAAGGAACAATCCTTGAGATTACTCATGGCTGAGTCATGACAAAGACCAGGTCTTGTAGCAGGGACCAGGTGGTATGTTTGGGTCACATTGGTGGTCTACTCACACAGCTGCTTAGCAGCTGAGCTGCCACAAGCTGAACAAACTGCAAATCCTCAGAAAACCAAAAGGAGCTGAAAGATCTTCCTGTTCCTGCACGAGCTGACACAACGCCTACACCATCGCGTGGAAGACTCATTGCCTTGTGTTCAATAACTATCCACAACAGAGGGGTTAACACACTGCTCTTGGAGGCAACATCGCCATCTAGAAAGGCAGCTTGTACAAGGAGATGAAGCTTCAGCCTGAACTAGAGCAATGCTGGTAGAAATGAAAAGATTGGTTAGTTACACCCTTTCAGGACAGGGCGAAACCTCCACTGGTGTAACTGGAAGATAGGGGGTCTCCAGCCATTCACTCCAACTCCATTCACTTCTAGGGTGCCAGGAATACTTATGCCTGAAAGAATGCCCTTACAAAATATTTTTAGGTAATGTGATTACAGTTACATTTTTGATCTTCCAGTTAAGTATCATAGAATCATAGAATTGTAGGGGTTGGAAGAGACCTGGAGAGATCATGAGGTCCAACCCCCCTGCCAAAGCAGCTCCCTAGGACATATCACTCAGATAGGCGTCCAGTCGGGTCTTGAATATCTCCAGAGATGGAGACTCCACCACCTCCCTGGGCAGCCTGTCCCAGGGCTCTGGCACCCTCACTGGGGAAAAGTTCTTCCCCATGTTGCTGTGGAACTTCCTGTGCTCCAACTTGCAGCCATTGCCCCTTGTCCTATCCCCACAGACCACTGAAAAGGGGCTGGCTGATTCCCCCTGCATCCCCTGCTTCAGATAATTCCAGACTTTAATTAGGTCCCCCCTTAGTCTTCTCTTCTCAAGGCTGAAGAGTCCCAGCTCACTCAGCCTATCCTCATAGGGGAGATGTTCCAGGCCCCTAATCATCTTTGTGGCCCTTCTTTGGACTCTCTCCAGGAGATCCCTGTCCTTTTTATACCAAGGAGCCCAGATATGCTGTCAGCTGGCCCTCCGTGAGGTTGCTACTCCCAGATTACAATGCAAAAGTAGGTGGACTCTGAAGAGCCTTTATTCTATTAGTTTTAACTCAGCTTTCAAATCAAAATAGGTGAAGCCATGAGCAGATGGTGTAGAATCACCCGTCACTTGCACAAATATCTAAGCTTTGGCCAAATGAATAACAGTGACACTAATATTGTTCATTTGAGCAAACACATGGAAATACTGGGCTTGGGCAAATGCATAGCAAATCATTTTAGTTTTTTTTCTAAGGGAGCTTATCAGATTTGGCAATCAATCATCTAAGTTGACCAAAGATAGAGTGTCTTTGCAATAAACGTTCATGCTTGTCGTCATTAACATCATTTAGATTTTAGACTTTTTCTAATTAAGAAAGGTTCCCACCAGCAACAGCAAAAATCCCTACCACCTCTTTCATTATCTCAGCTTTTCTTCACTTTAATTACTATTGAGCTCCTGGCTGATTAAATTAGGGTTTTTTTTCGGTCTTTTCTGAAATCTTAGGGAAATTATCTAAAAATCATGAAATCAATTCCCTTACGCTGTTTTAATCCTTTATGTTTTGGGCTCCAAGAGGGACGGGCGGACAAGTGCAGCCCCCTCGGAAAAGTGTGCAGCACTAGACTGCTTGCCAGCCTTCTATTGCCTTTGTGGACCATCTGGGTCAATTTCCTTCCAACTAAATGAAATGCAAATAAAAATTCCAGCAGTTTTTCAGCTGCAGGCTGCCCAGCTGATTAGCATGACAGAGGCCGGGAGATGAGGCCTGACCCTGTGCACTTCCCCTCATCTCATTAAGTTGTAACTCTACCGTGGCTGCATTCATGGTGTTTATTGACGCTGAAAGGCGTCTTTATCCAAAACTAGCTAAATTCACATTCAGAGTTTTTCCATGAAGGCTTGCCTGCTACAGCATCCACATGAAAGTGAACCTATTGTAGCTCGGTGATGTGTCCTGCTGATTCCTTAACAATCTGAACTTTCTCCAAAAATGGTAGATTCAAAAGTTTAAGATCCACTAAATAAATAAATTTAAAAAAAGCTAAAACTTGAAGGTTTTAACAACTTAAAATGTTGAGACTATAAACAAGTTTCATTCTGACCATGGCATGTGAGGAGCCAATCCAGCCGAAGTACAGTAGTAAGCGAGTGCCTGTATCATGTAGGACAGCAGACAACAGAGTATTATGCTTATCCTCACATCCATCAGCAAAGAGAAGGATATAAGATTCAAGAAAGCAGCATCTTCAGCAATTTATAGCGCTCTGAGAGTCACAGCTGAACAATGGGGAGAAATGCACCTTCCAGCTGCCCTCTATTTCATGTCTTGTCACAAGCCGACATTAAAGAAAGGGAAATACTTCAGAACTGAAACCTGGTGGAAATGAGCATCATAATAGTTATGATCCTGTCACCCTTCCCTTGAGCACCACAACTAGCACCCTAGCTGGATGACAGCAGCTGCCTAGCTAAGACACTCCTGCTACAGCTCCAGGGTGGACAGATCTGGTGGGGCAGCGTGTTTGAAGGACAGGTGGGATCTAAGGTAGATGGACCATTTCCAGGAGGCATGGAGGGGAATAACAGCTACTACAGTTTCTGGAAAGGAAAAACCAAATGTTCATCTTTTGTACTGTGTGGACAGTACAGACTAACCACGTTCATGCAGGGTTCCCAGCCTGCAGACAAGAGTCAGGGAGTGTCCAGCCCCAGCACTGGTGCACCCTTGCAATCAATGCCTCAGTTTCAATTATTTCTGCTCATGATACCTGGACTGGAAAGAGAGAACAAGAGAGTTTTCCCTGGACCACTGCCAAGTCTTTCACAGGGTATGTTAAGATTTCATTGGAAAGGAGAGGTGTACTTTTGTTGTTGTTGTTGTTATGGAAAACAGTTTTTTTCATTTCCATTGTACCAAAGCAGATGTAGGTGAGCAAATGTAGGGGACTCAACCAGTGGCTGACTCTTTGGGTGAGGTTGCAAGAAGAGATTACAGGGCTGTGAGCATCCCATCAAAGGGATTTATCCCTGTGCAGGGCTAAAGGGTGAAGTCAGTGCATGACACAGATTGGCATCACAGGCTGTGAGGGAAACAAAAAGGGAAAATCTATGTCACCTGTATTCCATTCAAAGCTCACATGGAGCAGAGAATATTGAAGGTGGTCTCATGAAAGAGAGATTCAACAGTAATTTGCCCATGGCTTCTCCCTAGACTTTACATCTCATCAGCTAATGAGTTCACTTTGCTTCACAGATGCAGACTTGGATAAGCATTATCTTGGGCTGAGAAGTGATACATAATGCTTGGGCAGGAAAAGTTATTTTTTAAAGGTTGTGGTACATTAATGTCTTCTGGCTGACTCACAAGCTTTGATGAACATCAAAATACCATTTTGGATCATTTCTCTTAGTGTTGTTGAAATCAGAGATGATCTGCTAATTTCCATAGGGTTTTGATCATATTATTTGCTAATTTGGCTTAGTCAATTATTGCCATAACTTCACATGAGATGGTAGATGCCAACTGAACAAGTATCTTGGCTTCCCTGTTACTCCAGGTAAGTGTTTGCTGGATAGATGAAAACTGCTCAAATATATGATCACTTCCAGAGGTGTTGTCCAAGCATGTTCATTGCTTAGGGGCATGTAGATAAGGGTTTGACCATAAAGGCTTCTACCTGACAGCCAAGAAGGTGAGCATGTAGCAGTGCAGTAGGAGCATGATCTGTTTTGACTACTTATATTTCACCTCTGCTGGCTCTTGGAGATATCTCCCTTCTATGTATTAGTTCAGCCTCATCAGTGGCAGAACATGGCTAAGGTTTGCCTGAGATCAAGAGTTCGAGCTGCTTTAGTCAAACTGGTGGAAAGGCTTGGGAACATCCTTGTTTCTTTAAGTGCACATCCCATTTTAACTAAAGTCAATGAGGAATTAAAGTCATTAAATTGAAACTGAAAAGCCCAAGTTGTAGTGAGAGTGCCTTCAGTGCACCCTGCCCTGGTGAAAGTAGATGGGTGCAAAAATTTGGTGGTTTATTAGACAAGTTTCATGAAATTCTGTGTTTCAGACATAAAAAGTGTTTGAAAAGGAGGCAGAGAGATAAGTTTTTATCTACTCTGCTCTGATGTGAACTTTATGCATTTCTGGGTTTTCATTTGAAGTTAC
The DNA here is from genome assembly GCF_964237585.1 of Gallinula chloropus. Taxonomy (NCBI): domain Eukaryota; kingdom Metazoa; phylum Chordata; class Aves; order Gruiformes; family Rallidae; genus Gallinula; species Gallinula chloropus. Next base: position 210,498,555 of record NC_140085.1, read on the forward strand.
AATCTCCTGAGAACTGGTGGCTTTCCCATCATCAATAGTTCTAACATGGTTTATGCTTGATGGTTTTGTTATCAGCTGTGTCAACCTTAACACCAGTCTATAATGTTACTGACAGCTTATGAATTTTTAAATAACAAGCTGTGACAACTGCAACATGTATGAGATCAGCCTTTGAGCCTGGAGCATCTCCCCTATGAGGAAAGGCTGAGTGAGTTGGGACTGGTCAGCCTGGAGAGAAGACTAAGGGGGGACCTTATTAATGTTTATATATATCTTAAGCATGGGATGCAGGGGGAAATGGCCAGTCCTTTTTCAGTGGTCTGTGGAGACAGGACAAGGGGCAATGGCTGCAAGTTGGAGCACAGGAAGTTCCACCCCAACATGGGGAAGAACTTTTCCCCAGTGAGGGTGCCAGAGCCCTGGGACAGGCTGCCCAGGGAGGTGGTGGAGTCTCCATCTCTGGAGAGATTCCAGCCCCGTCTGGACGCCTGTCTGTGCAATATGAGCTGGGGAGCTGCTTTGGCAGGGGGGTTGGACCCCATGATCTCTCCAGGTCCCTTCCAACCCCTACAATTCTATGATTCTATGATTCTATGATTCTATGATTCTATGACTGCTCTGTGCCATGGAGGCTGGAGGAAGGCAGAGGAATGCTGTGGATATACCTCCCTGGTTGGCAATTCGTATTGAACCACATCCAAATGCAAAGCCAGCATTTTAAGATTCCCATCAAATGCACATTTGAATTTATTAAAAAATGTGATTTAGAATCCTTTAAAGATTTTGCTTGTGTTATTCAAAATGTTTTAATTTTACAATTCATTTAACTTCATAAAGTGCAAGCATTACAATAGCATGTTAGTTAATGGTAAAACATAAGTCCTACCATGACACCAGTGCTGGAATAAAAATAACAAACTATTTTATTTTTACTTTGTCATTTTACAATGTTAGTTTGGAATAATAAAGTTAGGACAACCTGCTTTAACAGGGGGGTTAGACCCAATGATCTCTTGAGGTCCCTTCCAACCCTTACGATTCTGTGACAAACCAATGCAACATCTAATTGAGAATTTTTCAGACTTGGTACCTTGCTTAGATGTGTTTTGATTTTGGCAAAGCTGTCTTTATGGTGGAAAATTCTCATTAGGAGTCTCCATCCTATTTCAGTTATGTTACCCATTTGATGGAATATGGGAAGTTGGAGGTTGTTTTTCTTGAGAAGATGAACGCAGTCATAGTGCTGCTTTTCTTTTAGGTGTCAGTTTATTTCTTTATGAAACAAGAATTTATTTTTAGAGTGCATCAGGCAAAAGATAGTAAAGAGAAAATGTCATAGTTTAGCTGCAGTGGCAGCTGCTCACTCACCCCTCCCTGCCTCTCCTTCAGCAGATGCTGTGATTCATGGGTCTGTGGGACTCCATAGAGAAGCCTTCCACCTCCGATGCTTTCCCACAGTGTGACAGGACCCATCGAAGCACAGGGCATATTGCTTCTCATTTTCTAGCAGTTTATTATACAGTGGGGCCTCTTCAGCACATGTCACCTCCTCCTTTGGTGGCATTCCAAAAGCTTTGCCTTCTGGCCAGTCCATGGTCACTTCCAGAATTCCTGTGTGATTGGGGTTAGTATTCGAGGCCATTGTGTGAGCAGAGCAACCTACTTGCTCCATGTAGCATCAGTTACCTGATGAGTAGAGGGGACCTTCCCTTTGAACAGTCACCCTCACCACCTACAACTACCTGAAGGGAGGTTGTAGAGAGGTGGGCGATGGTCTCTTCAGCCAGGTGACAGGAGATGGGACAAGGGGCAATGGCATGAAGCTGTGCCAGGGCAGGGACAGGTTGGACATTAGAAACAAATGTTTTCCTGCAAGAGTTGTCAGGGCCTGGAACAGGCTGCCCAGGGAGGGGGTTGAGTCACCTTCCCTGGATGTGTTCATAAAAAGGGCAGATGAGGTACTTAGGGATCTGGTTTAGCTTAGGATGGGAATGGTTGGACTCGATGATCTTCAAAAGTCTCTTCCAACCTTGTGATTCTGTGATTCTGTGAACTCAAACCCCTTCACATGCTGCCAATATCTCCTCTTTCTGTTGGAGTGTAGGAGCTCGCAGACCCTCTATAGCACCAGCTCCAAAACCCCAGGGGTCGACCTCAAATCTCTGCTGGTGCTTTCTGCCAGAGACTCCAGGTAGAGCCCTCCCCCCAGCCTGGCTGGGGTGTAGAGCACATTTTTAACATCTGGTCCTGCCCAGAACAGCTCAAGGGCTACTGTGTGGGCTATTTCCTGTTGGATTTGTTTGAAGGCTTGTCACTGCTCAGGGCCCCATTCAACATTGTTCTTCTTCTGTGCCAGCTGATAGAGAGGGTTTGCAATCAGAGTGTAGTTTGGAATATGCGTCCTCCAAAACCCCACGATCCCTAAGAAAGCTTGTGTTTCCTTTTTCCCACTTGGTGGAGCATAGATGCTCTCTTATTGATCACATCTGTTGGGATCTGATCATGCCCATCATGCCATGTTATTCCTAAGTACTGGATCTCTTCTGCAGGTCCCTTGGGTCTGTTGAATTTTATGGCAAAACCAGTTTTCAGAAGGATTGCAAATAATGAGGCTGTTCCAGATCTGGGCAATTGATTCCAGGTGCACAGGACTCCCCTCCAAGTGAAAGCAAACTGTGGCCTGCACTCTGCTGCCAAAGGGATTGAGAAAAATGCGTTAACAATATCAGTTGTGACCTACCATGTGGCTGCCTTTCACCCCAATATGTATTGAAGTTCCAGCATGCCAGCACAGCAGCACTCATGAGTGGGGTGACTTCATTCAGGCCATGGTAGTCTACTGTCAATCTCCACTCTCCATCAGACTTCTGTACTGGCCATGTGGGGCTGTTAAAGGATGAGCAGGTTCTACTGATCACTCCCTGACTGTCCAGTTGTCAAATGAAGTTATGGATGGGAATCAGGGAGTCTCGCTGCGATATTGCCACTGGTGCACTGGTGTGGTAGCAGTTGGCACCTGTTATTCTTTGACCCTTAGCAACCCCACAACAGAAGGGTCCTCCAAGAGACCAGGCAAGCTAAACAGCTGTTTAATTTCCTTTATCTCCAAGGCAACTATTCCAAAATCCCACTGGTACCCCTTTGGCTCCTTGAAATACCCCGTCTAGAGGAAGTCTATGTCCAGGATACACAGAGCCTTTGGGTCAGTCACAATGGGATGTTTTTGCCACTCATTCCCAGTTAGACTCACTTCAGCCTCCAGTAGAGTCAATTGTTGGCATCCAGAAACACAAACAAGTTCCATCCCTTCATAGTTTGATGGCATTACTGCACCAGTGCCCACCAGAGCCTTGTACTTTTGTGGATCTGACATGCAGGGCCATCAGATCCACACAGTCCAATAAATCTGTTTGTCCCTTTCCTCCACCTGTCTGGAGATGAGGCTACTCTAACCCTGCTCATCATATTTGTTACTCACTTCTTGTTAAAAATTACTTAGACGTCCCTTTAGGAGTATCTTACCTACAAGACCTTCTGCTCAATCTGGGGAACTGCCCACTGGAAACTGGAGCTGCATTTTTCCTTGAGGAATCCCCTTTTTGTAATTGTTTTTCCTTGCAACTCATATGCCTGTGTTTCTCAAGGTCGAGGCAGGTTTTCTATCCCACACTCTCATGTGCTTTCCATGGTCATTTAGGTAAAACAACAGGGTACCTTGTGGTGTGCACCCTCTATATCGTCTCTACTGGCCCTGTTATCCCAGCATTGGAGCAGTCAAGTGATAACGTGCTCATCTGGGAGGCAGATGAAATCTTTTTGCATATCTTGCAGTTCACTCAGGGACAGGGATCAGGTAGATTATCTCTGGTTCTGCCTCTTCCTCCTGTTCTTGTGACTATCCTGGTTCATTGTCATCTCTTACTAAGTGAACTGATTTTTTTGGATGTATTTGTTCTTCTGTACAGGGGCAACTGATATGGCAGAGGTTGGGGGGTTTTGGTCAGCTGCACTGCCTGTCATGGGGGCTTGAGTAGCCACAGTGTCTGTCAATATGTTTTCCTTCTCTTGCCTCTGATGGTGCTGACAATGATGAGCAGTGGTTTTGGTAGACAGTGGCCAGGGCCCATCATAATCTCTTGGGAACAGCCACAGCATTTTCCTTTCTAATAATCTATCACTTTATCAGGGTCCTGCAGTTGTTCAGGAGTGAAGTTTCTAACCAGTGGCATGAGAAAGTCTCTAGATGCCTGTCCATGCTCTCCCACCTGCCATGACACCCCTGACTATGCAACCTCAGAGCAGATCTCTGAGTGGTGTTCTTGTTTTTCACAGCCCTAAACAAGACCTGAAACATTCAGGAGATAGGAACATGCTGGCTTGAACATCCCAAGGGTATTCAGAATGTTCAAAAGCTGCTGTAACCAGCCTGAAAGGAAAAGGGGAGGTGAAAGAGTGGGAGAGAGTATTCCCCCTGGGTGCGATTATTAATCAATTCTGAGAGATGTCATCAAAGGTCGGGGCATGGCAGCAATGAGACAGACAAATACCAAGTTAAACTGATAACCAGTGATGTTACCATATAGTAAGTCAGTATTACACAGTTACAACAAAATGAGGGTCCTGAGGTGACAAGGAGCACTGCAGGGAAGACAGAGCCAGTGTGGGTTAACATACCACAACCACAATACCATTGCAACCAGCAACTAACTAATGCACTGAATGCATATAACGAATTTGTTGTAACCTGTTCTGGTCAGATCTCTTGATATCTCAACTCTTTGTGCCCTATGTTGGGCACCAAAAAGGACTGTAATGATTTTACCCCAGTCAGCAACTGAACACCAGGCAGCTGCTTGCTCACCCCTCCCTGCCCACCCCAGTGGGATGGGGAAGAGAACTGTAAGAAAAACATAAAACTTATGGGTTGGGATAAGGGCAGTTTACTGGTACAGACAAGGAAGAGGAAAATAACAATACCAATACTTATAAAAGAATATACAAAGTGGGTGATACACAATGCAGTTTGCTCACTGCCCAGACCCTGATGCCCATCCCATCCCTGAGCAGTGATCCCTAATTCCTGGCCAGCCCCTTTTTACATACTGAGTATGATGTCATGGTACTGAATATCCCTTTGACTAGTTTGGGTCAGCTGTCCTGGCTGTCCCCCCTCCTAATTTCTTGTGAAAATGAGCTCTATCCCAGCAGAAAAGCAGGACAAGTTAAAAAAGTGGGGGAAAAAATGAACTCAATTCAGAGGTTGAATGATGGCTGGAACTGAACTTGTTCTGTAGATGAGAAGCAGAGTAGCTACAACCACAAGTCAAGTCCAAGATAACAGAAAGGAGGAACTGCATGAAGAGGAGCAGAGAGAGACAAAACAGGAATGCAGTGTTGTGGGAAGAACCTTGTTCAGGGAGTCTACAAAGGGACAGAAGGTCCTCATCTGGGTTACTTTTACCTTCGTCTAGGTAAATGAGACAGACTTACCTGATAGCAGCAGCAAAAAACTAAATAACAAAACAAATTGAGCTTCATCATTTGTCAGGTTTGGAAGATTTTATGAATGTCTCATGATTTCTATTTCTTCTCAGTCCTACAGTTCTAAGTTTTCATAGAAACATAGAACCACAGAGTGGTTTGTGTTGGAAGGGACCTTAAAGATCATCCAGTTCCAACCCCCTGCCATGGGCAGGGACACCCTCCACTAGCCCAGGCTGCTCAAAGCCCCATCCAGCCTGGCCTTGAACACTGCCAGGGAGCCACAGCTTCTCTGGGCAGCCTGTGCCAGGTACTCACCACCCTCACAGGGAAGAATTTATTCCTTATATCTAATCTAGATCTCCCCTCTTTCAGTATAAACCCATCACTCCTTGTCCTGTCACTACACACCCTTACAAACAGTCCCTCTTCAGCTTCTGTAGGCCATTTGAGGTACTGGAAAGTTACATGATGTTCTCAGAATAGGCTAAGAAACAACTGTGCATGTTGCCTGGTGTATTAATTGTAGAGGAGAGTTTGTAAAGGTGGTTGCTATTGGCTAGAACACAGCAGAAAATAATAAGTCAAAATCAGATTTTCCTATTACAGGCACAGTTTCTGGGACATGGACATACTATGCACTAATGCACTAATGTCTGGAGCTCTCTACATTGCTTATCTTGGAGATGAGATGCAGCAGTGATGTCTACCCTCATCCTGAACCTTTAGAGCATCCTAAACCAGCAAAGACACTGTCTTTACAGGAAACCTGAACTAAATCCCCAAAATACAAATAAAAGGGAACTTGCAGGTGTGTGCTTGACTGTGGTGGCACTGATCAAAAGGAAACACACAACAGAAGACCTTGATGCATCTCAAAATATGATGGAAAAAGAAAGGAAAACTACAAAGACAGACTTTGATTATTTTGTGGACAAATGCCCAGTTTGATGGGGGACACTGCCAGGTTACGCAGGGGAGCAATAGAGGCTGGTTGAGAAACCCACAGCAGGACAGGTGCAGACCAGGGTGCAGGCAACAGCCAACAGCAGTAATTCTGAGGTCCTGTGGCCTTGTAAAACTGTTGCTGTAAAAGCTTCAGTGGCATTTCTTACATCTTGGTCTGGAATCAGGAGGCCTAATGTCCTCATGCTTGGGGACTGTCCCATATCCTGCTGTGTTGTTAAGATCCAGATCAATGCAAACATGTTTGTTTATATCAAACCAAACATACCCTGTCTGGGACTGGATCCAGTTCTCTTACTGCTCTGCATTCAGCTTTGGCAGCTGTAGGGTGATGCTTGCAGTGAGTTGCAGTTCAGCAATTCAGGGGTCTGAAGTGTGTTTCCTTTGCCTTCACTGTGCAGAGTGCTCTGCAGTGTGTGCATGAGAGCCCGGGGTGTCAAGCCATGCTCAGAGTTTGCAGCAGCTTTACCCTTCAGTGTGTGCCTTAGGCACAATGAAGGAGCAGAAATTCCCTTCCAAGGTATTATGGCACAGCTCTTCTGCCCTTGCCTGAATCCCCTTGCAGGGGTGTTCAAAAAATGGGTAGATGTGGTGCTTCAGAGATGGTTTAGTGGTTATGGTGGTGTAGGGCTGACAGCTGGATTTGATGCTCTTGAAGGTCTTTTCCAACCTTAATGATTCCATGATTCTATGACTCTTCTGACCATCCTCCTTATACCATTTCTCCTTCCCACCCTGATTCATATTTCTACCATTTTTTCCCATTTTGTCACTTTTCAAGTCTCAGTGTGTTCCTTAAGAGCCTGGAGCAAAACTAGGTGATAGCTGACAGAAAGGGCAAAGGGGTAACAATGCCCCTTCTTCCTCTGGGGCCGTTTCCCAGTCCTTTCTCCAAAGCACATGATACAGATTCACAGTGAATTAAAATGTTTCATCACACATGGGCAGAAAAATGTATTTTACTCTTGTGCAAGGATCACCTTGACTGGGTCATCCAAACTTCAGGGTTACAGGGTAGTAGGTTGACAAGAAGTGGGACTGGGGGTTCAGAGAAGAGATGCTAAGCAATCTGCCATGTGGACATGCCTGTCAGTGAACTTCTCTGCAGGCACAGCAGGCTGTGTACAGGACAGCACACTCCTTTTTGGTTTTCTGATACTTTCCACCACTGTGTTTTTTCCCCTTTGAGATGTGACTTCTGAGTCTTTCCGTACATTTCATAGGACCACCACTGTTGTAGGTGACTGGGTAGGACTGGGCAGGAGGGTCTGAGCTCCGTGCCCCATGGTTTTTGCCTCTTTTTGTGAAGATCTCTGCATTCCAGGTGAGCTACTTGATGTTTCCAGGCTGGACCTGGACCCCAATGATACATTCACAGAATCAAGGAAGTTAGGGATTAAAACAAAGCCAATATTCTAGGGATAGTCTAGGGCATTGATCTAGCCCATTACACAGGATAGATTTAATCAAGCAAGATAAATTGAATAATTTAATTTAATAAAGGTTGAGGCCTTTTTAAAGTCACCCTGATGTCATGCAGGGTGAAAGGAACTGAAAGTCACTTTATAGGCTCTCTGTCTTCAGTCTTCCCTCTGAGAATTGCTGCTGAATTGGCTGTTCCATGTCAAATAAAGCAAACAAACATTCCTTAGCAAATAAGCTTTTCCCTCTCCTCCTCCAAACTTGACTTGTTTTGTTGGTGTCACTGATGCACACATTTAATGACAAACTGAAGATGGTGTATGGCCTTCCTGCTGGATTGTCCAGCGCATGGGCAAGTTTTAGAAAAGAATTATGTTAATACAAAAGTGCCCCACCTGGAGTATTGTGTCCAGTTCTGGGCTCCTTGGTATAAAAGGGACAGGGATCTCCTGGAGAGAGTCTAGAGGAGGCTACAAAGATGATGAAGGGCCTGGAGCATCTCCCCTGTGAGGAAAGGCTGAGTGAGCTGGGACTGTTCAGCCTGGAGAAAAGAAGACTAAGGGGGGACCTTATGAATGTTTATAAATATCTGAAGTATGGGATGCAGGGGGAATGGGCAGCCCCTTTTCAGTGCTCAATGGAGACAGGACAAGGGGCAATGGCTGCAAGTTGGAGCACAGGAAGTTCCACACCAACATGGGGAAGAACTTTTCCCCAGTGAGGGTGCCAGAGCCCTGGGACAGGCTGCCCAGGGAGGTGGTGGAGTCTCCATCTCTGGAGAGATTCCAGCCCCGTCTGGACGCCTGTCTGTGCAATATGAGCTGGGGAGCTGCTCTGGCAGGGGGGTTGGACCCGAGGATCTCTCCAGGTCCCTTCCAACCCCTGTGATTCTGTGATTCTATGAATCAGTTGTGAACTTCACTTACTTCAGAGGAACTGTTCCCATGTGGAAAACTGGGCATGTGCAGGAGAGTTTGCAGCCTGGAATAATCTAACTGCAGCATGGTTACAGTCATTCCTCAGAGGTGGAGTGTGACTCTGACAGATGATACATATGGTTGAGTTTTGAGGTGGTGTCATAGGGAAATGTGGTTGCCCCTACCAAGGGATGAGTTGCCAGCTGGAGATGCCTACATCCCTACCTCTCTCCATGAGCTGCAGCAGGAGCCCATCTGACTCGCTTCCTCTTGACTCTAACATTTTGGGCAGCCAAGAGTGGATGTCATGACTCACACCCTTATGTAGTCAATCATAGAATCATAGAATCATAGAATGGTCTGGGTTGGAAGGGACCCCAAGGATCATAGAGCTCCAACCCCCCTGACACAGGCAGGGACACCAACCTCCAGGCCTGGATCTACACAAGGTTGCCCAGGGCCCCATCCAACCTGGCCTTGAACACCTCCAGGGACGGGGAATCCACCACCTCTCTGGGCAGCCTGTTCCAGCACCTCACCACTCTTTCTGTAAAAAACTTCCCCCTAATATCTAATCTAAACCTTCCCTCCTTTAGCTTTAGTCCCAGGTGTTTCTGGAGGTTTATGGAGAAGGTCTAGTACCTTCTATGTCTAGGCAGCTGTCAGGCAGAGGGGAACTCCACTGTAGTGCTGGTGAATGGCTGGGGCCACCTTCAGAGGGTACCTGATCCTGTTGGTTCCTGTTTGACCAGCCTTCCCTTTCCTCACTGCTCCCCTTCCCAGACTCTGTATGTCTGAGGTTGTATGTTTGGTGTTGTATTCCACCACAAACCTGGTCAGTGTTTGTTCTGTCAAGCCCATGCTGTGGTGCCTCAAACTCCTACTCGCTGATGTTCTATCACTGCATCAGGGCTCCTTAGTTACCGTGCTGCTCAGGACCATCCATGGCCAACAGCTGAGACAACACAGTGAATGTTAGCAAAGAGCTGTTACTCTGGTTTCACCTCAATGTTCTTCAACATCTCTTTCCTTTTCACTTCCCACACAACCTCTCCCACCTCACCCAGACCCAGTTCTGACCCTTGTTGCTTTCGCAGAGCTGCAGGTCACAGAGGAGGGTCCCTTGTGACCAGGGATGTGCTAGTTGGACATTGTCTTCTCACCCAGGCTTGAGGGCCCATATCTTCAGTATAACAAAATCCACTTAAAGGACTAATGCAAACATGAACCCAGGCTGGGTTCATCTCTCTGAATTTTGTATCACTCAGTTTTGGCACCTGTCCCTTTACAAAGTCCAGGAGCGAGGTCCCAAAAGTTCCACCATAACTGTGTGTCTGAGACCAAGGTTCAAAATATCTCAGAGGCTTTCACTTCCTTGTTGCTCAGTGTTCTTCTCTCACAGCCATCCACAAAGAAAAGACATGAGCTGTCTTTACCCACCAAATGGTTGTTGCTCTCTCAGTAGAGGCAGCAGCCAAGGTGCTCCTGTTGGCATCTGGTTGCCAGCCAGACCTTCCCAATGCTTTGTCACAGACAGCTGATATTTCCTCCCCAGTCTCCATGAGTTTTGTCCATCAAAGCAGCAGCCAGTGTTGTTTTATGATGTGTTGTAAAACTACCATGCTACCCTGAGTGTTCTCAGCGTGGCTGCCTCATTTATCACTGCTCAGCCTTCACACTGGGATGTCATCCATCACTGCCTCCTTAGAGCTAGGAGTCAGAACCTGGTCCGTATTGCTGCCACAGCCCAGAGTCGTGTGAACACTCATCAGCAGGTCCCTTTGTCCTCAGGCATTTTTTTTTTCCAGGAAACGTGGCTTCTTCTTGCATGTAGTTCCCAACCAAGACTCCAGAATAGAAAACCAAACTTCAGAATTCAATTGACTGTGCCTAATGGAGGGGATTTTAATGTGTAGCCTTTGACCCTTATCTATTATTGATGGGAATAAAGACTTTTTTTGTTCCATATTTGAAGTTAATAGTAAAAGAAAAATTTGGAGGTTTTACTTTTTTTTATTCTAACAGTGACCTTCATGTCCATTGTGAAACCATGAATAATCACTGCTTGAGAAAATATTTCTATGAGCCATCTAGAAAATGGACAAAGGAACTTCTAAGATAGTTTCATAAGCAGGAAAAAAGGCTCAAGGAGATGTTTGCATCTCGTTTTCTTCTTGTGCTACAGGAAGGCAAGTGCCCTTCCTTTTAGTACTTGCATTAATTAATTTCATTGCATTTATGTCTTTATCTCTCACAAATCTTTTCATTCTATTCTAATGATAAAACTAATAAGCAAAACCTGTAATATTATTTAAAATGTCAGACAGTGTAAAATCTGTAAATTCAGACCCATCTCCTAGTGTCATCCAATGTAAAAATACCAGTGAGTTCACCAAGCCTGTGCAGTAAGGTGGATGTACTGTACTGGATTTAACATGGACATGAGACTTCACACAGAATCACAAGGTTGGAAAAGACCTTTGAAGATCATCAAGTCCAACCATTCCCATCCTAAGCTAAACCAGATCCCTGAGTACCTCATCTACCCTTTTTTTGAACACATCCAGGGAAGGTGACTCAACCCCCTCCCTGGGAAGCCTGTTCCAGGTCCTTCAGTGATTTTGTACTTTAATAATCTCATTCTTCAGTGTTTTCCAACTTGTGCTCCCACTGCTCTCTCAGGACTGAGGAGGTAGCAATCATGCCTCATAATTCTCTTTGGGATTTAGCCTCCTGTGTTGGAAGAAACGTGGTGTTGTGTGCAGCCCAGGGGACAATCACCCTCTAGAAGCCATGGCACACAGCAGCAAGTGTGTGCTCTGCTTCATGCTCTTCTTTTAAAGGTGAATCTGCAGAAAAGTGACCTTCAGGGAAATAGCCACAGATGTGTAGATAGAGAGGAGCAGACTATGTACCAACTATGGCTTCCTCTGCTTCAGGACTGATGTGTGAGCTGTACAAGTCATGGTTGTCAGTGATTTCCCAGCATGAAAAAGCTGAGTTTACAACCCCAAATCCTCATTATTTCTTCAGCAAAATAGTCAAAGCCTGGACCCTTATTGCAAGTAGAAGAAACAGGTTTAGATGTATTGTTTCTCCATTGTAGCTCAGCTTTCCATCCACTTGATAACCTGGAAACAAAGTCACAGACTCAACGTTGTCAATTTGGATGGTCTGGCTAGGGAGAGGACATGCTTGCACTCATGGATGGATGCCCTTTGACTGTTCCTACCCCAGCAGTAACAGTAATGCATAGCAGTAGGGACAGTTGTGTAGCCTCCAGTGCTGCAACCCTTTCTTCTACATTAATTTTGAGAGGAGTGGCTATCTTCTGACTGAGCTTCAGAACAGTCTCCTGGATCAAAAGTCTCCGCTCTACCTCTGCTTTGTTGTTTCTCAGGGGGCCAGTATCTGGTTCAGACCCTCATGTTCACATTTATGGATGGGACCCCATTTGATCTGCCTCTTGAGCAGAGCTTCCCATTTTGCTTTTCTCCAGAAGGCAACTGTTTGCACATACTCAAACCTTTCTGCTGACCAAATGCGAGTGTGGCACGAGATGGTTGTGGAGCTGGTTCAACATCATGCTATTGCTCCCCACAAAAATTCTAAATTAAACACATCCTAAGCAAGATGTATAACCTGACATGAGCTCCTACATCACATTTAGTGACACAGGACTTCTGCTTGTCTTCAGACTCCCTAAAATGCAGCTGTTGCTGTTGCTATTTGCACCTTCGTGGCCCAGGGAGAATGGGAATATTAGAATTAGAATATCTAATATCCCAGATATTAGAATGGGAAATAAAGTTTTGTGAAGATAAATCATGAAGGGGGAAAGAAGATCAGAAACTTCTGAACCTTATTCCTCATGCTGGTGTGGAGAACAGCACAACAACTTATCAAAGAGTGGACAACAGTACACCAAAAGCCATGGGAAGTAGTGGCACATTTCACCAGGAACCTGAAGACACGGTGATAAACACAACTTAATTTGAGGCAAGGCAACAGAGATGCAGTAGTTTTTCCCCTTGTAAGCACCCATGGTCTCTCAATGCTGGTCCTGTTTAGATGCTGAGAGATGAACAAATGCCAGGAGCCATACGTCACGCCCAATTACCCAGAGGCTGATGTGAAGCAACAGAGAGGAGCAGTGACAGAGCAGATACAACATGTTGGTCTGAGAATTTTTTTTTAAAAAAAGGATTTTTATTTTTAAATATTTTTATTTTTTCCAGATTCACCATTTTTAAACCACATCAAATTAGTGGGTTACTTTTCTGTCTGATGTTTCTCATGTTTGGGTGTTCACTGTTTCCTTTGTTAGTTTTTTATTCTAGTGAAAGATGTGCCTCTCTCTCCTGCACTATTCTGTCAGACTCTGCTGGGGACGTTTTTTCCATGACCAGTGGAGAATTTCTCTGGATTAATACCCCCTTTTTTTAATGGTAGGATATAAGAATCATAGAATCATGGAATGATTATGGTTGGAAAAGACCTTCAAGATCACTGAGTCCAATCATCTATGAGCCCTACTAGGTCCAACACTAGATCATGTCACCAAGTACAATATCTACTCTTCTTTTAAACACCTCCAGGGATGGAGACTCAACCACTTCCCTGGGCAGCCTGTTCCACTATCTGACAACCCTTTCAGTAAAGAAATTTTTCCTAATACCCAACCTAAACTTCCCCTGAGTTCTCCCAACTGTTTCCCCTTGTCCTGTCACTAGCTACCAAGGAGAAGAGACCAACCACCTTTGAAGTGGTTGTAGAGAGCAATGAGATCTCCCCTCAGTCTCCATTTCTCCAGACTAAACAATCCCAGCTCCCTCAGCCACTTCTCATAAGATTTGTCTTCTAGACCCTTCACCAGCTTTGTAGCCCTTCTGTGGACACATTCAAGCATCTCGATGTCCTTGTAGTGAGGGGCCCAAAACTGAACACAGCACACCAGGTGCAGCCTCACCAGCTCTGAGTACAGGGAAAGGATCACTTCCCTACATCCTGGCCACACTGTTCCTGATACAAGCCAGGATTCCATTGGCCTTCTTGGCCACCTGGGCACACTGCTGGCTAGCATTCAGCTGGCTGTTGATCAACACACCTAGGTCTCTCTCCTACAGACAGCTCTCTAGCCACTCCTCTCCAAGCCTGCAGCTTTGCAGGGGATGTTGTGATCCAAGTGCAGGACACAGCACTTGGCCTTGTTGATCCTCATGCAATCGGCCTTGGCCCATTGATACAGCCTGTCCAAATCCCTCTGTAGAGCCTGTCTACCCTCTGGCAGATCAACACTCCCACCAGTCTTGGTATCATCTGCAAATTGATAAAGACATTAAACAGAACTTAAAATATTGTTAAGCTGCACTGAAAAAGACACTTTAAGATAAGAAAATAGTAGAAAAACAACCTTTGGCAGTTGTTACCTCTAGCTGTGATGCTGTCTAACAGCACCCACCTGAAACAATGAAAAACCACCAGAGAAGCCTCTGCTTACAGGGAGAGGTTACACAGATGCGCTCACAGACTGGAGATTTAAGCAACCAAAGGGAGTCAGGCTTCTCCTCTGACCTACCAAGCTCCGTATTTTTCCCTTTAACACACACAAATATCTCATGGTAAAAGAATTATCATACCTGTTTTATACCTATTTTGGAGTTGTCCATCCTTTTTACTATTCTTTGTTGATTTGGAGGGGTGGGTTTTTTTGAATGCTGTGCTTCCCAGAACACCTTTAGCACATAACATAATAAAATACATGAGAAATCATGACAGACCCATTTCCCTGAGCACACTTGCCATGTAGAAGAAATCTAAATTTATCTCAAATGCTGCCACAGGCGTTTGATATTAAAAACTTCTCCGTGTCAGCCTGTGTGATGAATTAAGGAAGAACACACAAAATAATGCAAACCTGTCACAAGACTCTTTGTCTTCTGTTCTTCTTGGACCCATCTCTCCAATCTGCCCAAAAGAACAAAACTTGCTTGAAAATTGGGGCCTTTTTTGAATAGCAATTCAGGAAGGATCTAATTCCTCCCCTCATCTGGAGAAGGGTAACACTATCTCCACTTTGATTCATATTTGATGTCTGAGCTGCTCCAGGACCTCTGAACCTGAAAAAAAAAAAGACCTGCAAAACACTTCATGCTTCCATGCCCTTGGTTTGGCATCAGTTTATGGAATTAGAAGGTTTTGGGGGCTGAACTTACAGGAACCTGGTGCTGTATAAACACCCGATCAGAAGGAGGTTTCGACCCTGAGGAACCTAAGGCAGAGCCAGAGCATGGACACCAAAACATAGACTGAGGGCAACATGTGTGAGCAGGAGAGGCTGTGTTCCAAAATATTGTGACATTACACACTTTTCTCTGCTTGTTTTGGACAAAATTGTGAACTGGGCTTGCTATGAGTGGTGAAATGACACGTAGAGAACCCAGTGCTGTGAGAGAAGTCAAGACTTCGAAGTCCTATTTTTGTTTACTTGGTTCAGCACTGTAGGGATTTAAAAAGTAGGAAAAATAGAGAAACACGTTTATGCTGGAGGTCTCTTTTGTGTCTCACAACAGTTTTTCGTAACTCCATGACTTCAGGGCAAAGGATAAATTGATGTTGCCATGGTTACCGAAAGACCTGTACATACACATGCACACGTGTACACATTCAGCTGTCCCAAACCCTTCTCACAAGCACTCATTTAGAATCACAGAATCATAGAATGGCATGGGTTGGAAGGGACCCCAAGGATCACAGAGCTCCAACCCCCCTGCCACAGGCAGGGACACCAACCTCCAGGCCTGGAGCTACACAAGGTTGCCCAGGGCCCCATCCAACCTGGCCTTGAACGACTCCAGGGATGGGGCACCCACCACCTCTCTGGGCAGCCTGTTCCAGCCCCTCACCACTCTTATTTGCTGGTGTCTGACCTTTCTCTGTGTGCAACCTTTGTCTGTGTGAGCAGAGGGGAAGCTTCAAGTAAAGTCCAGGCAACAGTTTTCACATCTGATTTGGGGAAAGTTAAATGTACCTGTTTCTCACCACCCAGCCAGCAGTACCACAAAGGTGACTTTCCCTTCCTTTTCATTTACTGCTCCAGCATCCATGGTGAGTGAGCTCCACCTGTGCAGGAGGGGGCTGTAAACTCAGCCTTGTCCTCAGGCATGGGTTCCCAGATGGCAAAGTCAACAGTGAAACACCAGAAAAATCAACTTGCCCCCATGTACCCATCACTACTGTTTCCTGAGGGTGTAATCCATGTCCTTTAATTCCAAATGGGATGATATGTGACTTTGCTAAGTGAAACCATCACAGAATCAGCCTGTCATGTGTGGGTACATGTCTAAACCCCACTGTGCTGTGCTGCCCTGGACCAGGTTTCTCAGGCACTGCAGTGCTCTACACTTTAGCCTTCTTGTACACATTAATTAAGGAACAGACAGCTGAGATTTTTATACTTTTAAACCTAGGGAGATGCCCCACTTGGGTACCCTACACTATTTCTCATGATACCCAACCCAAACATGGGGTGCTTTTCAGAAAAGATGGGCATTACCCTGCAAAAATTACACACTGAAAATACAGAGCTGAGGGACCTGTTAGAAAGCAGCTGTCATTGGGGAGGAATGTGTGTGTAGGGAAAGCTGGTGGGACAATGGCTGTGTGCACCCACAGTTCACTGGGGGCTTAGTGGGGTCTTATGCAGGCACAGATTTACCTGGACACTGAGGGGATGGAGCGTAATTAGTCTTTGTCTGTCCCTGTTTTGCCTCCCTCAACCAGTGCCACACATGCTCCGGTGTGGTGGTGGCAGAGCTCTTCCCTTTGCCCACATCCACGGAGGCTGCAGCAGAAGTAATGCTCCCCCATTTCTCACTTGTGAGCACAGCTGAGAGAACACCCAAGGGACATGTGCCAGGGATGTTGAACTTCTGCTGCTTTACCTGTGTTGCCTGTGTCAAACAAGCCCATGGAAGCAGGAGAAATTAGATCTGAATGTAAAAGAAAGACAGAAAGTGAGAAACTCCTCTTCAAATCCTCAATAAAATTTCCACATTGATTCTTCTGGGGGAAAATAAAAAGCTTTGTCAGCTGCTACAGGTATCAGCTGAGCATCCTTCTAAAACACTGTACCTCTTTTTTCCCTTACATATGCATCAGGACTAATAACAATCTGAAAAATTCAAGTCACAGGACACAAGGCTCAGTGTCAGAGCTGCAGACCAGAGAAGATGTCACGATCCTAATTATGCATGAGGAGTCAGGAAAGCTAAGTGACAAGCTGTGGCAGAGTTAGGACAGGACCTGCAATGCTTCCCAGGCAGAGCCTGCTGACGGCAGCTTCAGGAGTGACCAGGGTTCAGCAGGATGAGTTGGTCTCAGAAGAGCACTAGAGTGTTATATTCACCCCTGACAAATACTCTGAGATAATGTAACAAACAGCTGAATTATATTCTACTTGCTGGTAGGCTTCACAGGGTCCACAAAGGTGATTTTTCAGCCTCAAGAGTTGTATCTTTGTATGTGTGATTGTGTTTGGGATCTTTTTTGAATGTATTATCAGCATCTTTGGTATTTCTTTGACTTTGCAAAGAGGGAAACATTTGTCATGACTTTGACTCTATTAGCAGCCTTCCCCAGGCGTTTAGCCTACTTCTGGGCATGTTTTACATTTGATTAGCTGTCACATCTGCAAAAATATTTCTGGCACTTAATTTAGGCTGCAAACACCTTCCTCAAAGGAGCATCTCATCTACAGACAAGCGTGGGATGGTCCTGAAGAGGCAGGTACAACACACACACTTGTGTTTCTTTCCCCTATCGTGTGCCACCAACACAGTCATTCACCTGAAGGTCTCCTCCCTTCAAAGGGAGGTTCTACTGTTGGCCTAAGTCCTGTTACTCCATGGAAAGGCAGAAGAACCTTTCTGAAATGCACAGCAATATACAAGTTGTGGAACTGTTTCTTCTGCAGATGCTGAGCTTGAGAGCTCCTGGATATCGCCAACACTGGGTGCTACTGACGTGCAACCAGCTGCAAACCCACCTTGGGGGCTGTCCCCAAGCAACGCCCTCACCCCTGCACAGCTCGGTTTGGGGTGTGCTGTGTGAGGACAGCCACGGGACAAACAGGACAGACTGCCTTTGGCAGCCACACACAGACATCCCCTGTGGGAGAAAAAGCAGAGGCAGAGAAAAGGTCAGCGGGAGAGGCTGAGGGGCAGTGGGAGGGCTGCACTCCCCAGCTGAGCACAGGGCCAGGGGGATGCCGTGCACACCGCTTGTTCTTTGAAAACTTGCTGGGCAGGGACAAACGACTCTGACCCCAGCCTTGGCTCTGGGACCACCGATCCCCCTGGGGATGGCTTAGGAAAGCACAGCAGGGACTCCTGGAGAGCCTCTCCAGCCACCATGGGCATGCAGTGCTGTCTGGCTGCGTGGGGCCATGACTGACGGGAGCAGGGCTGGCCATACAAGAAGGATGTGGAACTGTTGGAGAGGGTTCAGAGGAGCCACAAAGATGATTAGAGGGCTGGAGCACCTGCCCTACAAAGAGAGGCTGGGGGAGCTGGGCTTGTTCAGCCTGGAGAAGAGAAGGCTGCAGGGGGACCTCGTTGCAGCCTTCCAGTACCTGAAGGGAGCTTATAAGCAGGAGGGGAATCAACTTTTTAAAAGAGCAGATAATGGCAGGACAAGGGGGAATGGACTAAAACTAAAGGAGGGAAGGTTTAGATTAGATCTTAGAGGGAAGTTTTTTACAGAAAGAGTGGTGAGGGGCTGGAACAGGCTGCCCAGAGAGGTAGTGGATTCCCCGTCCCTGGAGGTGTTCAAGGCCAGGTTGGATGGGGCCCTGGTCAGCCTTGTGTAGCTCCAGGCCTGGAGGTTGGTGTCCCTGCCTGTGGCAGGGGGGTTGGAGCTCTATGATCCTTGGGTCCCTTCCAACCCAGACCATTCTATGATTCTATGGGGCTGCTTCATTCTAGGGACCCTGAGATGCCGTGGGGCCCCTCTGCTGCACTGACTGTGTTCAACCCTGGCATGGGCCCACCATGCTGTGAACTGTCCTCCCCACAGACCACAGCCAGGGCACCTTAAGAAAACTCATGTTTCCAAAAATGGGACAGTCAGATCCCTGTTTCTGCTGGGTGACCCACCACATCAGAGCAGCAATGTACTGACACACAGATACATCCCCCCCGTGCAACAGTATATGGCACACCACGACAGAAGTCCTGCACTCATGCTTCCCTACAGTAGTGCTTTCCTCTCCCTTCCTAACCCTTCTTCATTTCACCTCAGACCCATATCTGGGCTCTGCTGAAGAATATACTGCTTAAATCACACCAGATAAACCCATCAGACACTTCTAAAATCCAATTTTGATGATCTTGCAAAAAGATGGTGAATGCAGCTGGCCCAGGCTGTGCTGGAGCAGATCGGATGGCCCTGGGACAGTGATACTGCATGGCCCCAGAGCAGGGTGGTAACAGCCTGCAGCTGCAGCAGGATTCACATGCAGGTGCTCTCCAGTCCTGACACACCTGGGGAGCAGAGCCTAAGCCCCAAAGATTGTATAGAATGTGTCCTGCATCTCTGCTGCCCTGGGGGACATATGGATTTGCCCTCACTGTCTGCCTGTATGTGTGTATATGTAAAAAAATAATTAAAAATTATAAATGCTGTGAACTTTACCTAATGAGGTGCCAAACAGCTCTGCCTCTTGGCAAGTCTGCTAGTCCAGTAGATTAAAGCAATTTTTCACTTTTAAGTACTGTGGTTAAGCCAAAAGGTACATGCAAGAAAAATGATTGGTGGTCATAAGTGCCCCAAAATGTCTAAATTCAGGGAAATCTGCACTCAGGGCTGCAAGTGATTTGGTTGTTATCTCTGCTGAGAGAAACCGAGCTTCCCTAGGCCAAAAATAGCACTCTGACCAAACTGCAGGTGGACCAGCTGATGGAAAAGGTGGTACTCTAAAAAAATCCCCTGGGTACATGGAAGAGAGGACACTGAAGCTTCATGGAGAGGATGATGGTAAGACCAAGACTTGTAGAGCTACAGCTACTCCAAAATGCTGCTGCCTTTACTGGAGATCAAGGTCCTGCTTATACTGAGAGGTGCTGCAGGATTCTGCCCAGAACAGCAAAACAAATTGGGCTCAGGAGCCTTCCTTCCCTGTCTCAGTTCCAGAAAAGAAGATGCATTTTTGAGGCCGTCAGTGGTAAGAGAAATTCTGAAAGGAGAAGGATCTTTGCTGATGTGAGGTGCACATCTTCCCTATGAGGAAAGGCTGAGTGAGCTGGGACTGTTCAGCCTTGAGAAGAGAAGACTAAGGGGGGACCTAATTAAAGTTTATAATTATTTGAAGCAGGGGATGCAGGGGGAATGGGCAGCCCCTTTTCAGTGCTCTGTGGAGACAGGACAAGGGGCAATGGCTACAAGTTGGAGCACAGGAAGTTCCACACCAACATGGGGAAGAACTTCTCCCCAGTGAGGGTGCCAGAGCCCTGGGACAGGCTACCCAGGGAGGTGGTGGAGTCTCCATCTCTGGAGATATTCCAGCCCCGTCTGGACGCCTGTCTGTGCAATATGAGCTGGGGAGCTGCTTTGGCAGGGGGGTTGGACCCCATGATCTCTCCAGGTCCCTTCCAACCCCTGCAATTCTATGATTCTGTGATTCTATGATCTTTGCACGTGAGGTGCACCTTATCACTGCCTATAATTATCTGCCTGTAATTATCTGAAAGGAGGTTGTAGAGAGGTGGGTGTTGGTCTCTTCACCCAAGTGACAGGTGATAGGACAAGGGGGAATGGCACAAAGCTGTGCCAGGACAGGTTCAAATTAGACATTAGGAAAAAGTTCTTCACCAAAAGGGTTATCAGGCACTGGAACAGGCTGCCCAGGGAGAGGGTTGTGTCACCAGCCCTGGATGTGTTTAAAAGACAGGTACATGAGGTGCTCAGGGATATGGTTTAGTAGAGGACAGGTATGATTGGACTCAATGATCTCAAAGCTCTTTTCCAATCTAGTGATTCTGTGATTACACTGCTGGAAAGGGGGGGGATTTGATGAAATGGAAGATGGAGTGTGTTCACAGTATAAATGAGATGGAAATTAATGGCAGACACACTCTGGTCTATTTTTTCTTGCTGCCCTGGGAGACTTATGGATTTGCATTCATTGTCTGCCTATATGCTCAGCTGTTAAAGGGAGTAAAACTGAAAACACAAGTAGGATGTTGAGTGCCACTTTTCCTTGCTCTGCCTCTGCCAGAACTGAGCAGCAAGGCTGTGGAGGGGCCTCTGCACTGCCCATCTCCCACCAGGCCCAGGGGTGGCTGGAGGAGAGGTGTCTGTGTGATGACAATGCCCAGGAGCACTGGTCAGGAAATTTAAGTTCCTTGATGTGATCCTGCTTTCTCTGGTGAAGTCAAATCTGTGGCTATTTTGATGTTAAAACAGCTGCAGGACACATACTGGCCATACTTTTACCCTTCAGACACTGCCATAGTAACGATGTTCTACCCACAGAGAGTCCCTTGTCTTTTCCTTAAGCAATTTGGACAGGATACTACTTAGTAAATAAGATGTCCTGTGTGCTGTTGTATGTACATTAAGTGTATTGACAAACACACCAAAAGCCAAACTGGGTTTGGAAAGTTCTGACACCCTTCCCACTTCCAGCTTCTTTCCAGATGGTTTTTGGTTTTTAGCCATGAAAGAAGTTATTTCAATATTTGATCAAAGATTGAGCATGGGAAAAAAAACCCATAACAAACCCAAGGTGAATTTTGGTTAAAATATCTCAAGAAAAAGGGATGGTTTGTGCAATTGCTGAGTTTCCTCCATTGGTGCTGAAGTGTGGGTCTAAGTGTTTATTCATCTCTGGGCACAATCATCCCCTGACATGAAATTTCTGAAATTTCTCTCCTCATCTTACTTGATTGCAACACTGATATTCCCCCAGCCTGTTCTTTAGGGTGATTAGAAATTAGATTAATTTATCATTTCATTTTATGTCTCTGTGATCAAGACATCAGAGACTCGTAATCTGCAGAAGATAAAATGCTGTCCTTTCATGGCATATTCTTTTTATCTTTTTTTTTTCCCCTACCTCTGTGTCTGGGCAATGCAAAAAATTTGGTGAAGAGACTATCAATCCTGTTTGCCCTCCCTCTTGGTTTGATCTTTTGGTGGGGGTAGTTGGAAGACTTCATTCATCCAGACTCAGACTCCTTCTCACACTTCTGCATGAAAAGCCCCATTTACTGAGATAGTGATCTGACTGAAGAGAAGTAAAGTACAGACAAGGAGTGAAGATGGTGATGGAGAAAATTATAGACATTGGAAGAAGGGGAGGAAAAGTAAGGAGAGCACCAAAAAAAAGGACTGAAGTTGGAAAACTGGCAAGAAAAGTTAAAAAAATACAGGGTGGAGAGAAATGGCTGGCTAAAATTTAATGGATCACTTTGGTTTCCCAGGACACATTTTTTAACACACAGAATTCTAATTAGTTTTTATAGTGTGGGATGGGAGTGGACTTAAAGCGCTGCAATAAAGAATACCTGCTTAATAGTCACCAAGGCTATTGAGTTTTGATTCCAGCTTTTTGAGGCTTCACCCCTTAGCTAATAATGCTGCTGAAGATATCAGAAGAGGAATGACTCAAGAATAAAAGTCAGAAGTGGGAGAAGCCATAGAGTAGAGGGGCTCCATACAGCCTACTCCTGGCTACTGTGCTGTGTAACCCTGTGGCTTTTGGAGCCTCCATGTTCCAAAGAGCTGCAGCCTCCATAAAGAATATTCTGAATAGCTGCTGATAGGCATTTATACTGCCACAAATGTATCCTTTCACAGGTAAGGATTTCACACAAAGTGCAAGAGTTGAAGTTCAAGGGTCTGGCAAGCTCTGTGGGTCTCCTGAAAGCCATGACATCCAACTTGTATTTTGGGCTATGCTGTCTTCCCACCGAACTTCACTGCCATAACTTCCATAATTCGGGATACTCTTTTTCATGGAGCTATCAGAGCACAGAGTTTTGGGTTATCTCTCCAAAAATAACACTGCTCTGCTTCGGATCATGTGTTGGGAAGTGTCTCTGAAGCATGATGGAGGGAACCACCTTAGCCCATGATGGGAGGGAACGGAGCATTCAGCTGAAGCCAAGAACAATATTGAGCCTTCTTGCTTGTGCACATCCCCAGCTCTGCTGTGATACTACACACCAGGTACAGAGGACCACAGGACAGGAGAGACATTGTCACCACTGTCCAAATGTGAAAGATGAAGATCTAAAAGCAAGATTTGTGACGTTCATGTTTTGAGTAGGAGACTTCCTAAGTTCCTCAGGGCAGACTGTAACAGATACAAATCCAAACTTTGTATGTGTTGGGTCATTTTACTTAGAAAAGCAAGGAAATGGAAGAATGAGGTTCTCAGGCTTTACTTACATTTGAAATACACCAAAAAAATGCAGTGCCATCACACATGTTTGTCACACACTGATTTGGATATCCACACTTGTGTTTGTGTCAGCTAGTGCTTGGTTTGTGTCTCTACAAAATACTCTGCTGTGTACTGTAAGATTTCGATGCAAATAGAAGGATGTCAACAAAAGCATGTGCTCAGCTCCCAGGAAATTATTTCTGTAAAACTGCCACAGTTTGGCTGTGTATGGCTGTGCACTCCCATCCTACACACTTGATATATTGACTGATGTATTTAATAATATCAAACTTCATCTCCAGAACTGCAGACACAAACACATGTAACCTAATGTGTTCTGAATACTGTATTCCAAAGAGAGATTTTTTTTTTTAAGTCTTCAAGATCTAATAAAAAGAAGAAAATAGTTTTGTTCACTTCAGAGTGTTCCTCTCCTCAGTCTACTGCCAGGACTAGCACGTTAAAGGAATTAACATACCTTGGTGAGGTCTGCTTTACACAAGCTGAATAAACATCTGAGATAATCACTTTGCATACATGTGTGATAAGCACTTGAGGAACACATGTTTGTCAACATCAAAGAAGGAACCAAGCTACACAGTTCTTGTCTGCAACTTCCAGGCTCTGTCACGGCATTGCCAGCAATGGCCAGGAATCCCTGCTGCAAGCAAGCAAGCCTCCCCCTGTCCTCACAGCCATTTCGTGCACAACCTACCAGACATTGATCCAAAGTAAAACCCCCTGCCCCATTTGCCATAGACCCCTCATGGTGTGTTTCTCCATGTGACTGTATGGCTTCTTTGCCAAACCCTCTAGGAAATGTCCTCTGTGTATTGGGGAACTGGGAAATTACAGTCCTGGTTTCTTCCAAGCCAAGGGTTTGATCTTAGCTGCCTTTATTGACTTTATTGACATCTCCAGGTCTTTGGTATTCCTTTTTTTGATGGCTCAGAGAAAGTCTGTATTTTTCCTATCAGCTTCCTGTACAACTTCATTTATGAGAAGCTGAAGATAGATTTTAACAGCAGCTCTTGCACAGACCTTTATTTGTCTCTCTTCCATTACAGGATGCTGTAACCAGATGTCTCACATCCAGCAATAACCATGATCACTGCAGAACCCTCGACATTGTCCAGGCAGAGAATGACAAGCCAACACTGAAACCCATGTTCCCATAATCCCAAGTACACATGCTGTGGATCAATATGTTTGTTGAGTACTTGCCACATGAATGTGATTCTAAAGTTCATTGGGCTGCAGAAAACCATTCAAATGCTTCACAGACACATTACTCTGTGAGATGACAGAATTTCTCCTTGGATGTTCTCAAAGACCGAACTGACAACCTAAAAATCTTTCAGCTTGTAAGGGACTCAGTATACATATAAGTGAGAAGACAATCAAAACTGGCTGTGAAACAGGGTGGATTCGGAGGCTGAAGGACCATATCTCTAATAATTTAATACTTTAACCAGATTTGCAGAACTCATATCCACTACCCCTTTTTGCAATCCCTTGTCTTGATCACTCCCAATGATTTCCCCATCTTGTGTTATTCTGTCTTACAAAGTCACTAGCAATTTGAAATGCTGTCTTTCTATAAAAGCAAAAGTCTTATTTTAAATAGTGGGTTGTATATGTTCATACATTTTTCTGTTACTTTTTCACCGTTTCTGTCCAGCTACTTCTTTGACATTTCCTCTTGAGTGACAGGCCAAATCACAGAGGGGAAAAGACAGCAAACTGTCTTCTTGGAAGGTGATTGCATGATTATAGATCCACCCTGTTAGCAAGCAACGGGCCTGAAGATTTGCTAAATGGCAAATGTCTACCGTAGATACCTGCTGTTGAAAGTGATCGAAGGAAAAACATACAGGTCCTGGAAACAAAGAGTTTTGACCTCCTGGTCCTCTTGTGGCCCAGGTTTTACTGGCATAATTTGGTTATTGCCTTTATAGCTTGTGATGGAAACGAGATGAAACTGGATGAACCAAGGTGGAAATGTGTTGGGGAAGACAGCAGGCCTGACAGCGGCCTAGCTCTCTTCACCCAAGACATCGCTGGTCTCCACAGAAATGTAGCAGGGCTGGAGGGTGAAGGCCATTGCTGGCAGGCTACCAGATTTTTGCAATTATAAACTTGGAAGGAGTTAATGGGTAAACATAGGGCAGTTTTCTGACAGAGCAAGCTGTGGTTTTGCCTTCATTTTTGAAGAACTGGAATTAGGCACAAACATATAGCCTGTTCCTGGAAAACCCTGCGTTACAAATCAGTGGAGGCCGGGAGTAAACTGGAGAAGGATCACCCTACAGTAATCCTTTTCCCATAGACTTCCCTGGATTTCCACTGCAGTCACTGCTGCAGAGAAGTTATGACTGTAGCCAGGCTTCTGGTCTGATGCGATGCAGCCTGTGTTTAGACTGGGGTTTGTTTCTTCTCTGCCTGTATTCACAGACAGTGCAAAGTAGATAAAAGTAGATGAGCAAATGATAAAAAGTTGGGGGTTTTTTTTCCTGCAGATACTCAACACCTGTGTCACTGTCTCACGGGCTGCTTCATTTCCCTGAACCCTGGCTTTGAGGGTGCCAAACACTTGGAGCATTTGGCCAAAGTCAGTACACAAAATATAAACTGCCATTTTCAGCCACTATTTAGTGTCCTGTTTAATGAAGCAAGAGCCTAGTGAAGAAAGTACAGTAGCCACAAAATCCAATTTAGCTGGTAAAGCAGTGATTTTTAAAAAAAAAATATGTTTCTGGTTACCTCAAATAAACTCAGATTCATTCTGTGGATGAGTTAAAGTGGTGTACAGGTATCACCCACCTTGCTCGTGTGTTTGCCCAGCATAAACCAGCACATTCTTGGGGCAATCCACCACTCAGTGCGGGGCTGTGGTTCATATTGGCTTTGATTTACATTTTCTTGTTTGGTAGTAGAAAATACTTTCTTTAGCTGGGGTGGGGAATGTTGCAGCCCCCTCAAAATCATAAAACCTTCTCAGCTACTGAGGATGTGGGCTCTTTGGAAATCGTGGTTCCATCCCACGCCAGCGGGATCCCATCCTCAGCCCCCCCTGCCCCTGAACAGGCACACCTCTCCGTGTTCTCCTTAGGGATTGATGGTGTGTGTCACCTCTCACCGCCCCCAGATATTAATGGCAGCTACCCTGGAGCGTGAGGGCCTCCTCACAAAAGGCAATGGCTGGTCCCTCAAAATGATGAGGCACCTCTTTTCAGCCAACGTCCATACAGCTGTCCCCAGGCAGTGGCAGTGTGACACCTTCTCCTCTTGCAGGGAGCAGTGCCACAGACCCCGCAGCTCCCAAGGGGGAAGACATGCCTCTTTACCCTCTCTCTTCTTCATCCCCGCAACGATACCTGCCCCCCGCCCTGCATTGACGGTCGTTCCCCCCCTTCCCCAGCTGATACGCACCCTAACGCCTCCCTCTCCCCATCCCCTTCTCCGAGGGATGTGACAGCGAGCGCGGGGGTACCATTTCCCACCCGGTATGTCTCTCCCTCCGAAGCCCGAGCTCCGGCACTTCCCGCTAACACCGGGGGACCCTGTCCCGGCACGACCCCCCGCGGGAACGGGGCATCTCGGCAGGTCCCGGCGGGGCTCACCCCGCAGCCCCGAGAAGGGGCTTTCCCCGCCACTACCCCCCGGCACCCCACGTCCCCGCAGCCGCCTGCAGCGCGTACCCCGGCGGCGTTTGTCTTTCCACCGCTCCCGGTGCCGTTTTCGTTTAGCGGCGATCGCTTCGAGATGGCAAATACAGGAGGAGAATTTTCCCTCTTAAAAAAAGAAAAAAGAAAGAAAAAAAGAAAAAAGGAAAAAAAAAGATAAAAAAGAAAGAAAAAAGAAAAAATTTAAAAGGGGGGCGGCGGGGAAAAAAGATTTGGGGGGGGGGGGGTCTAGTTTAAAACTCTGGGATTAAAGGTCTGTGCTACTTTCAAGCGCTCATAAAACGTCCTGAAGGATGTTATTTTGCTGCAGTCTGGGTTATTTCAGCCCACAGTTGCACAACAAACCATTTAAACATTTCAGCACAAACCAGATTCCATTGTTGGGCTGCACATTAAAAAGTGTTATTCGCTTTGAAGTTTTTGTCTAATGGCTCTAAACTGAAAGAAAATGTTTTCCTATTACTTAATTCAATCATAGCGAAGAGGCTTGGTAAAAAGCCCACGGATTTTGCCCAAAGTGTGACAGAGTTCTCTTTGTGTTTGCTTATCCTCTGCTGTCACACACTTTAATTCGCCTCTCTTTATCTGGCATTCAAAACTTTCTTCAATGACATTCAATAAGGTCCAGCGGCTGGAAAAAAAAAACTGGTTATTTTTTTGGATATTCTTTCCCAGTAGCTTTGGGCTTGGTGTGCATTCAGGAGCTGTTAACCCTTTGCCTCCCTGCGGCTCGGAGCCCTAGGGTTCAGCCCCTGGGCAGTGGGAATCTCTCGGGTTGAAGCTGAATCCAAACGCCCTCGGTGGCTGGCCACATCTCAGCGGGAAGAGATGCCCCTTCCCGGGCGCCAGCTCCGAGGGGAATTAATGCTTTAAATTAGCAGTTCCTTAAAAATAAAACAACAACAACAAAATCCGAACACCATTAACGCTTTCAGGGGAAGGGCGCTGGGAAATTCTTTCTAAATCGTTGTGGAAGTGAGTCTTTGCTCACATTCGGGTTTGTTCGTTCTGGATTTTTCACCGCTTATTTGTGCCCATACACATATTTTTAGGCTCGGGGATCAACAGTACCTCGGCAAAGCTCCCATGGATTTGAGTCAGGAATGCGACTGCGGACGGGAACAGCCCCTGTACAAGCCAGAGACATGGGATTACACTGATGCCAAGGCTTTCCCTTCTCTTCATTTGACAAAGTCCGTTCGGTTTTGAGGCGGCCAGGTTACCGCAGGGAGAAATTCCCTTCGCGTTTTGACAGGGCTCGTGCTTTGGTTTGGGCTGCTTTGGGTTTTTTTTTTCCCCTCCCGTATATGAAACAGGAAAATCGGCGAGGAAAAAATGTATCCCGAATAATATTTTCCCCCCTTATTTGTTAGCACTGCTTGTTCACGCACAAAACCAACAAGCTGCGGGGAGCCCGACGCCGGGGCTGCTGCGCGGGCGGCGTGTCGCTGCGCGGGGAAGCGCCGCTGCGCCCGGGCGCAGATGAAGGCGTAGAAATTAGCCTTGGACCCCGCCCGAAGTTTTCTAGATCCCCGTGCTAAGAAATCCGGGCGCCGCGCCGGCGTCTTCGCGTTAATTCCCATCGTACGGGAGAAATAAGCCGTTTCCCTGTGGCTTCCCGCAGCTTCCCGGCGCAGTTGTGCGCGGCGGTGCCGGGGGCGCAAGCGGTGCGGGACCGGGACCAGGACCGGGGACGGCACCGGAGCCGGCGCACGTGTATCCCGACGGTGCGGTGACGGGTGATACCGGTGCAACCGTGCAGAGGGACACGGTATAAAGATGCGCGGCGTTTGCCGGGCGTCTTTTCTCCCTCTGTGCGGGTGCTCGCCGTGCGGGCGCCGGCACGGAGACGTATATGTGTGTCAGGGTTTCTGTGCGTGCACAGTTCTGACGCTCCGTGGGCCGTTATCCGTGCCCAGGCGCCCACGCCCACGCAGGGGCCGAGAGGATGAGCCCTCGCCGGTGGAGCACCGGCTGGCACGTCTCCGTGGCAGGGGGATCTCGCCCGACGGCTGCGACAGCGACAAGCGCCAGGTCCCGGCACCGGGCTGGGAACAAAGACACCGGGATGGGGACAGCGGCGGGCGCGGTAACTGGGACGAAGCATCCCGGCTGCGAGGGGGGAAAGAGGGAGAGAGAGAGGCCGGTGGGGCTGGGGGGCCGACCTGGTGCCACAGGTGGGAAAGGCGCCGGGGGGCTGGCAAGGGAAGCCGGCGCCGGCGGAGAGCGCGGCTGCAGCCGGCAAAATAAACAAGGGGGGAGCGGGCTGAAAGCTGGGCTGAAAGCGAAGGAGAGCGATAAAGAGAAAGAAAAGAATATTAAATCGCGAGAGAATGAGAAAATAACCCCGCCAAAGGGAGAGGAGGGGAGAGGCCGCCTGCTACGGCGTGGGTGGGGTCGACAAGAATAGAGTACATTATGCAGTTCATTTAGTTAACAAGGGAAATAATGAGGGAGCGTGCGGCGTGAATGCCAAGAGAAGAGGCACAGAAAGCCTATTGAGCGCCCCGGCGCCGCCATCACATGGCGCGGGCGCTATTTAAAGCGGGCGGGCGGGCGCCGTTCAGCACCACTCGGTCTGGCCAGCGGCGCTGCGCGGGGCGCTGCGCGGGGCGCTGCGCGGGGCGCTGCGCGGGGCCATGCCACGCTCCTTCCTGGTGGACTCGCTGGTGCTGCGGGAGGCGGGCGAGAAGAAGGGCGAGGGCAGCCCGCCGCCGCCGCTCTTCCCCTACGCCGTGCACCCCTCGCACCCGCTGCCCGGGCTGCCGGCCGGCGCCTGCCACGCTCGCAAGGCCGGGCTGCTCTGCGTCTGCCCGCTCTGTGTCACCGCCTCCCAGCTGCACCCGCCGCCGCCCGCCATCCCCCTCATCAAGGCCTCCTTCCCCCCCTTCGGCTCCCAGTACTGCCACTCGCCCCTGGCCCGCCAGCAGCACTCCGTCTCCGCCGTCAGTGTCGGGCACGCACCGGCGCTCTACCAGGGCGCCTACCCGTTGCCCGACCCCCGGCAGTTCCACTGCATCTCCGTGGGTAAGGGGGGTACACTTGGCGCCGGGGGAGAGGGGGGTTGGGGGGGAGTGCACGCCTGCATGCTAACCGTGGTCGCTGAGGCGAGGTGATGGAGCGGGGCGGGGGCGAGGAGGCAGCATCCCGCCGAGGGCACACGGGGTGGGGGGTCCCTGCCCTGCGCCCGCAGGTTGGACGAGGAGTTCCGGCACCTCTCCCTGCCGGTGCCCCGAGGGATGCTCAGGGGAAGCCCCGCTGATGCCCGCCAAGCCTCCGAAAACGGGCGGGAACGGGGGGAGGCGTCCCCGGCACCCCTTGAGCTCGGGCTGCAGCCCGGCAGCCGCTTGCCGGGTCGCCGGCTGCCGAAAAGGGACGCGGAGGTTGGGGGGGGGGTTAAGGGAGGGGGGGTTGTTGCGCAGCATGGACAGGCTGGAGCTGCGGGGTGGGAGGCGGCGGGTCCGGCAGGTCCTGACGGTGCGCTCCGCTCCGCAGACAGCACGTCCAGCCAGCTGCCCAGCAGCAAGCGGATGCGCACCGCATTCACCAGCACGCAGCTCCTGGAGCTGGAGAGGGAGTTCGCCTCCAACATGTACCTCTCCCGGCTGCGGCGAATCGAGATCGCCACCTACCTGAACCTCTCCGAGAAGCAGGTGAAGATCTGGTTCCAGAACCGACGGGTCAAGCACAAGAAAGAAGGCAAAAGCAGCTCCCACCGAGGCGGGAGGGCCGGCCACAGCTGCAAATGCTCGTCCCTTTCCACCACCAAGTGCTCGGAAGAAGACGAGGACTTGCGCATGTCTCCGTCCTCCTCGGGAAAGGACGACAGAGGCCTCGCAGTCACCCCCTAGCCCCCCGCACGCCCACTCCGACTCCCCAGGAACTGTGGCCAGAGCAGGAAGGGGGAGTCCTGCCGGTTCCCGTGCTGGCATACAGCCGAAGGATTTTATACCGTTTTGTATAATCTGTGTAATTTACGAAGGATTTTTTTCGCCTTTCTAGACCCCTGGCCCGCGGGGGCGGGTGTCCATGCGTCCTGTTGTAAATAAACGGCTCCCTAGGACCCCAGAAGTCCCCCAGTAGTGCTGTCTCACTTGTCTCCCCGCAGGCGCAGCACCAGTTCCGGGGGGCACCCCGCAGAACTCCCCGCTTCCTGAGATAGCCGCGGATGCTGCGCGGCGGCGGGAGGTGCGGACCGCCTGGAGGGATGCTGCTCCGGGGCTCCCTCCGGTAGCTCGACGGTGCCCGAAAGCGGGCGGAGCAGGAGGGTCGGAGGCTGTTTGGGTTATTATCTTTTTTGTTTTTCTTTTTTTTTCTTTCCAAAATTGTTCTCGCTTTGGTTTTGACTTGGTCGCTGCCGGGCGCGCAGCTGTGATTGTATCGTTCCGTTCCCCCTCCCTCCCCCCCGGGAGATATTTATTTATTTATTTATGTGCAGAGAAACGACGGTGGCGATGATAATAATGATGTTAACAATAAAAACTCGTTGTGGTTTATTTCCCTCCCTTCACGTAGAAAACAGCCGCTCGGTGTCCGCGGGCGTGCGCCGGGATCACCGCCTCTCTCCATCCCTCTCCGCCCTAGCCCGGCATCGGGACCGGGACTCGCCCGCCCCGGCGAGTGCGGATGGAGGGGGACTTCTTTCTTTCCCCAGCCGCGCTGAAGGTACGGGGTGAGGGGGGCCCCTTTCCCCCCGTTCCGCGGGGTCTCTCGGTCCTCCCCGCGAAGCTGCAGGTCCGTCTGCAGTCCGGCTCGGCTGAACACTCTTCCCTTCCCATCACGCTTCCTTTCCCATTCTCAAGCCTCCAAGAGAGATGCACCGTCTGCACACACCTATAGGTACGGCTATAGGGGATACACATACCCGGCTGGCGGCTGGGATCGGCTCCTCTCTCCAGGTACCGCTACCCGGGAAGGTCGCAGCTGCCTTCCCGCTGACCTGCCGTGGCCGTGGCCGTCCTTGCCGGGGCTACCGCCTGCACCGGCACCGGGCTGCGGCAGCCCTGCTCCGGCCCCTCAGCCTCCCGGCAGCGCTTCTCCGTCGGGAAAGCGGAGCGCCCGTTTTTACGCACGGCTTCCCGGCGGAAAATCCCGGCGGAAAAGCAGCCGGCAGGTTCCGCAGCCCCTGGGAGTGCCAAACGCGGCGGTATCGGACCGACATCTGGCCCCAGAGGGTGCGGGATCCCCGGGACCCCTCTCTCTCTCTCCGCCGCTCCGTTTGCGCACGGAAAGGCTCTTTGTTCCCGAACCACCGCTCCCTTCGGGCTCACGGGGCCGCGGTCTCCGGTGGCCGGGAGCGGCCGTAACTCCAGCCACAGCCAGTGTCCCGGGTCTTCCCGAGGGGCCGTATTGCTACACCGCCTGACCCGAGGAGTTTGATGCCCTGCAGCCTGGGGAATGGGCTTGGGTCCCTGGGCTGCCATCAGTCCCTACCCGCACCGGGACGGGGTCTGCTTTTCATCCTGGAGCATGTCCAAAATAACCGAGGCTACCGGGAAAAGCCAGGAATGCAGATGTCTCTTCCAGGAAATCCCTGTGGAGAAAGCCCACACAGCTCTGGGCACAGGCTGAGCTCGGTGTGAGGAGCTGCAGGTTTGGGGTACCCAGGCGCTGAGAATGAAGGCAGAGCTGGTAAAATTAACACTGCCAGGACAGGCTCAAGTCCTGTCCACAAAACAAACGTGTCACACTGCTCTTCCCAGGACCCCACAGTTCTTTGCACAGCCGTGGGGCTGGGAGACCCACAGGCTCCTGCAGCTCCATCTCAGGAGAGCTGAGATGTGTGGAGAGCACAGCCCTGCACAACACGGGGCACTGTGGACCATTTTGGATACCCCAGGGGTGAGGCCAGAGGGACTCTGGAGACAGGCACAAGGTAGTACCCATGCCCTGCTGTAGCTGTCTTGATTTGTGTTGCCCTGGCTGCAAGATGCAAGGGCTTGGTGACATTTGGCAGGTGCTGAGCTATTAAGTTTGGAACACCCTGCGTGGCCTGCCTTCACCCACTGCCTCCTGTGATCTTTAGACCTCTGGCTTCTCCCTGCACTGCTTCCTCCTCTGCTGTCTCCCTACATCACCCAGCTGAGATGGGATGGCTGGGCAAGCTAGCAATGAGGACACTGTGGGCAGCACCTTTCTGGCACCATCTCCCATGGCTGCTAAGGAAGAACTTGGCAGGTGAGAGACGAAAATCTGACCTTGTTATAAGAATCAATCAGTCTCCCCTGGTGCTTGGCCCTGTGATGTTCCCTGGATGTCCGTCCTTCCCCAGTGGCCCACTTCCAACAGGAAAGACCCCTTAGGGGATTCTAATTGGCTCAGCAGGGCCCTGCAGCCTCTCCAGCCCTCACCTCCCTTCCCGCCCACACTTACCAGATTTGTTTTGAATAATCATTGCAAAATGGAGACAGAAACAGCCTAATGTGGGTTTACCAAGGGGGTTGGCATCCTCTTTAACAGGGGCACTGAAGTGAATGAGCATCCATAGAGGCGTGTGTGTGTGTGTGTGTGTGTGTGCTCCTTGTGCCTTTTCAGTGCCATGGGCCTGCGCCAGTTGGCTGGCGGTGAGCCGTGAGGAGCACCAGCGCTGGGCATTTGAGCGCTGCTATTGAAGTGCTATTGTGGCAGTTGTGTTGAAACTCTTAACATCCTCGTCTGCCAGCACATTCTCACCATCTCTCTGGTCCTCAAGCCACATAAACAAAAAAATATGTCTCCTCCTGGTCCTGCTTTAGTGCTGAGCAAAGGCAGCCAGGGACAGTTTGTCTCCCTTGTGACTCCGCATCCAGCTCCCCACGCTGTGAAATGTGGGGTATGAAGGCACCTGGGGGCAAAACACCCTTTGTCCTGCAGGACCAGAGCTGCTGTGCTCCTTCTGGGGGGCAGCTAGGAG
Source organism: Gallinula chloropus (assembly GCF_964237585.1). Taxonomy (NCBI): domain Eukaryota; kingdom Metazoa; phylum Chordata; class Aves; order Gruiformes; family Rallidae; genus Gallinula; species Gallinula chloropus. The sequence continues at coordinate 210,532,365 of NC_140085.1, forward strand.
ACTTTCTGGGTGTGCAGATGCCAGCTCACTAGTGCATCCTCACTGCAGGCGTAGCGTCTGCGGGCTGTGAGGCTGAATATTGCAGTGATGCTGTGCCAGCAGGTACACACATTACAGAGCATGCATGCATGTGCCTGTATCCTTTATGGACTGAGTTTGTCAGCCAGACAATTTAGGACTAATCCCTGGCCCTAAAAGGTACCTCATGTATGTAAAGTAGCAAAGAGAATTCCCCCATATGGTATAATTTTGTCTGAACAGCAGTAGAGTGTCACAATGGATGCCCCCAACAAGACAGTATTAATATTCTCTGATACACACTGGCCTCTGCTGCAGACCCCATGTACCTTGCAAAGCCCAGTGGGGCTCTCAGTGCACTTGACAGTCATTACGCCACATCCACATGCAGAGATAATCCCTCCTTAGTTGGGCATTTTTCTAATTTAGTGAGAAATCATTATGGCAAATTCTCGGAGTGTCATTTTCAAGGACTCTGAGGTTGGGCAAATTAAAGTCATTTTGCTGTGGGAAGAGCGTGGGCACCTCTGCTAAAGTGAATGTCATAACATGACAATTTTCAACTTTCCATCTCTAGCCATTTGGAGGGCAGGTTTCTGAAAGTTGCTTCAGCATTTTAGCATCTAAAATGCCCAGTCTCTCCTAGGAAAAAGAAAAAAAAACAGAAGGGTTGGAATGAAGAATCTTTTCAACACTAAATACCTGCGTGCTTACAGCTATCTCAATATTCATTTGCATTATTTGGCTTTTATATTTATGTCATTTTCATTATTACCCCCTAGCCCTCGTTTCATTCTACACAAAGGCTGCATCAGACAGATTTGCCATTGAAAGCATGTACTGATACTTGGAGTGTTGTTGCTCTTAACCACAAAACTAGTGTTATTAGCTCAGGAACTTCATAATTCAGTTTATCTGCAGTTAACATATTTACACAGTGTCAGCTCTGAGCTGGCCCCATGGATCTGGAATGGTGTTTGGAGTAAACGGGCTGTTTCTGTGTTGAAACAGCGTCACATCAGGGGTAGCTGGGTGTTCCTCTCTTGTTTACTTGGAACAAATCTTACCTATGAATTTACTGGGATTAGGAGGCTTCATTTTTAATCCTTAAATTCCTGCAAGAGGCTATGAAATTGGGTTCTGCAATGATGATAGGGCTTTGTCTGTGAATGTGCTTACTTTAAAATGCAGGTGGGTGTTAACTAACGACCCTAAATAACATTGTATGACATTCTTAACGATCTGAAGACAGGTACATCAACAGCAGCTATCTCTCACTTACATTAATTTTGAAAGTGGTTTGGCTATGAACACAAAGTACTCATTTAACAGGATGCAATTATGCAAGATCAGGAAATCTCCTAGGATACTGACACTGATGATGACAGCAAATGACTGGGCCTGTTGCTTAATGTGGCTGTAGCCAGTCAGGACCGACTGCCTGGTGCTGGACAGCTGACTACTCTGGAGATGCCCTATATAATCCATATGCTACATAACCCATACATACTCTAAATAAATAAATAAATAAATAACCCCCCAAAAATCATAAAAGGAGTACTAGCAATATCCACATTCTCCTTCTGTCACAACTTTCTCAAATTTCCCTTTTCTTTTAGACATGCTCCTAATAAAGGAACATATGGAAGAGAGTGGACTTGGATCATATATTCATTACCAGAATGTATAGACCTAATTGGAAAAACATATCAGAAGAACGTCAGGATGGACCCAAAATGTGTCTTGGGGACAGACCCTCCTGTTGGATGTGTGTCTGTTGTCTTCCCATTATTGACAGGAATTAGCATCAGTCATGGGCTATGAATGTATTATTTTAGGCACTTTGTAGCCAGGTGGGTAGTGGCCCCATGCGTAAACATAGGTGGGTACTAATACTTTTGATCTTGGGTGGGAGAATCTGGTCCAGATTGGCCTCCAGTTGCTGGACCAGAAAGACATGGATCTACTGCCAGTCTGGTGAGGATGTCAGATACTCTAGCTCATCTAAAATAGCACCAGGCAGACATCCAAGCACACAAAATGGTCCTTGTCAGGAGAATTTACACTTGAGGCACAAGGAGAGCTTGGACAGATACAACCAGATTGTTGGAGAGAATACATGGTAGCTGTGACTGGTGGTACAAATACATCTGGATGTAGCTTGATTTAAAAAAACCAAACCCTTAAATATCCTGTGGGGAGGACTAACTTCTTCTGCTTGACTGGTCCTCACCTGGGTAGGCTATAAAGCTGTGCAGTGTCTGGGATCACACTTGCCTTTTTCAAGAAACCCCTTTCCAGTCAATGCTCAGATATAGACTGAGGAATATCAAGTGATTCATGTACATACCTGAGAGCTGGCTCATTCAGCCTGCTCTCCGACCTTCATGTGAGACAAGGCTCTGTCCACGTCTTGATGGCCGAACAGGAGGAGGTAGGGTGTCAGAGGGGCTACTCACCTGCAGTGGTTGCTAATAGGAGTGACAGCTGGGATGAGGAGGATGCAGAAGATGATGGGTACGTGCCTGATCTGGTAAGGGGATCCCAGACCTGTTCCAAGGTTGTGCTGGAGCAATTAACTCTGTCTTTTGCTGATTTGGGTCAGCTCTGCTCTGTGCTCACAAAAACCTGCCTTGCCTGAAGGCAGGGCACCATGCTGATCATGCTGGTTTGCTACAGAGCAATATTCTGGTTGGATTCTGTGCTGGTACCTGTAGGAATTCAAGTCTCAATTCAGGAAAAGCCACCAAGGCTTGTTGAGGATGTTACGTACACAAGAGAGGAGTTTTCAGTGAGTATGAATAGCCATGTAAATAACCACAGGCACCATCTGGAGAGGGTAGATATCTCACTAGATAGACATCTCACCATTGGTGTTTACCACTGATTTTTGCTTCCTTAGTTTATTGGCTAAATCATGTTATAGATTTGGCTTGGAACAACTGGATTTAAGTTGTGAGCCACATCTTTTTTTTGTCTTTTAAAACTCTATAAATCACTCCCCTATTGGTTATTTGTTTGTTTAGCTTATAATGTGCTATCACAGTACAGCACCCTGGCCTTGTTTGGGTATTATCTTAGCTCTAGTTCTTCTGTGGTTTGCAGGTTTCTCTACTTGGGTGGGAGGGAGACAAAGCAACAATCCCTCCCCCCTCCCCCCCCAAAATGGATCATTGTTTGTCCACATCTGCTTCAGAGGGATTTGTGCTCTTCATTATTGTGGGTGTTGGTGCCAAAAAGGCTCTGAGGCAGGACACACACTCAAATCCTGTACCGAAGAGTCTTGTCACTACTCAAAGCTGAGAAAAAGAATTATCCTAGCTCAGATATCCTTATTTTATTGGCTTTAGAGCTCACATTTGGTATGAATTTCTGCCTGACTGCTTGATGTATGCTGAACTGGAGGTGATGGTAGAGCCTGGAGGTAGCCACAGAGATGGCTGATCCATAAGGGCTGTCCTGCTGAGCAAACTGTCCACATCTGATGCGGACTCTGCTCTTGTGGTCTCATCTATGAGCAGAGTATGGGATTGAAGGCTCAGGTATTCTAGCAGACACAGAACCTATAACATGCTTTATTGTGAATTCTTTCCTCCAGAGGAAAACACTTTTGCTTTTCAAGGAGACCAGAGACTCAGAGGTTCACAGAATCCATGAAATATGTTTATCTTCTATGTTATCATGGAAGATCTGGATGTTTTTAAGACCCCGAGCTGGCAGAACACCACACTGTACTGGATGGGTAGTTAAGTGAAAGTTGATGACGTGGGGGAAACTCTGGTCCTTGGCTCATGAACATCAAGACAATCCAAAGGCAGTGCTGCCATCCAGCAAGATCTGGACAGGCTGGGCAATTGGATTAGGAGAAATGTAATGAAATACAACAATGGCAAGTGCAGAGTCTTGCATTTGGGGAAGAACAACCCCAGGTATCAGTATGGATTGGGGACTGGCCTGTTGGAGAGCAGTGTAGGTGAGAGGGACCTGGGGACAGCAGGATGACCATGAGCCAGCAATGTGCCCCCATGGCTAAGAAGGCCAATGGCATCCTGGGGTGTATTAGAAGGTCAGTAGGTCAAGAGAGGTCCTTCTCCTCCTCTACTCTGCCCTGCTGAGACCACACCTGGAGTATTGTGTCCAGTTCTGGGCCCCTCAGTTCAAGAAGGACAGGGAACTACTTGAAAGAGTCCAGCACAGGGCCACTAAGATTATTAAGGGAGTGGAACATCTTCCTTAAGAGGACAGACTGAGGGAGCTGAATCTCTTTAGCCTGTAGAAGAGGAGACTGAGGGGTGACCCCATTAATGTCTATAAACATGTAAAGGGTGAGTGTCAGGAGGACAGAGCCAGGCTCTTCTCAGTGATGGCCAGTGACAGGACAAGGGGCAACGGGTGCAAGCTGGAGCACAGGAGGTTCCATGTGAATATAAGGAGGAACTTTTTCATTGTGAGGGTTGACAGAGCCCTGGGACAGGCTGCCCAGAGGTTGTGGAGTCTCCTTCTCTGGAGACATTCAAAATCCACAGAATCACTAGATTGGAAACGATGTCTGAGATCTAGTCTAACCATACCTGTCCTCTACTAAACCATATCCCTGAACACCTTGTCTACCCATCTTTTAAATATATCCAGGGATGGTGACAAAATCCCCTCCCTGGGCAGCCTGTTCCAGTGCCTGATAACCCTTTTGGTGAAGAACTTTTTCCTAATGTCCAACCTGAACCTGCCCTGGTGCAGCTCGAGTCCATTCCCCCTCGTCCTATCACCTGTCACTTGGGCAAAGAGACCAACACCCACCTCTCTACAGCCTCCCTTCAGGTAATTGTAGGCCATGATAAGGTCTCCCATCAGCCTCCTCTTCCCTAGGCCAAACAACCCCAGTTCCCTCAGCTGCTCCTCATAAGGTTTGCTCTCCAGCCCCTTCATCAGCCTTGTTGCTCTTCTCTGGACACGCTGCAAGACCTCAATGTCTTTCTTAAAGTGAGGGGCTGCCTGGACATGCTCTTTTGTGACCTTATCTAGGTGATCCTGCTGTGGCTGAGGGCTTGGTCTAGATAATCTTTCGAGGTCCCTTCCAACCCTAAACACTCTGTGATTCTGTGATTCTCCTGAGCATAAGCAGCCCCCAGCCCCCAGCCTACCTCTGCTATGGACAATCAGGGAAGACAAGGCCACTGGAGAGTTGCTACTGTCAACACTACCAGACTTCACACCATCTACCTAGGTGCACGTGATTCCAGTGAAATGGTCTTGACAGTGTCTGTGGCCTGTCTGACTCCTACCCCAGCCCCATTCAGAGCTGTTTTGATCTCTTCTGATCCAGATCCCAGCTGTTTCAGTACACCCTAAAGCTTCCTCTGATCCTGCACATCTGCTTAGCATCACTTCCTGGGCTTCCAGCCCCTCTCAAAATGACTGATGACATCCCCACCTCCCTGACTGACCCGAATTCCAGCTTTCCATGCTCTTGGCCATTTTCTCTCATCATTCATGATTCTTCCCCCAGTTTCTGTCATCTCCCCAGGCTCCATCCCTCGCAAGATGTTCTGGGTCTCCGTTTCACTCCCAGCACAACTGCTGAAGACAACACTCAGGTTGCCTGCAGCTGTGAGCAAGCAGAGCTTCACTCAGTGCAGGGAACCCACATGAATTTATACCAGTCGATACCCGGGTGCATCACTCACCACCACTCTGTGCACATCGTCCTGGAGCAGTTCTCCATGCACCCCTCCAACCCACCAGCTCCTCCCAGCCAACAGTGCCCTCACCCTACACACCCATCCTGGTCCTTCTGCACCTCTGCCAGCTCACACAGTGGAGCTGACTCCCCAGTGTAACTGTTCCCTCTTCTTCTGCTGACCTATCTTTTTTCACTTCTCCATGTCTTTTTATTTTTCTTCCCTGGATTTTGGTCAATCACCTGTTTAAAGTTAACCACATGCTTATGCACTCTGCCAGAACGAACCTTAGGCTTTCTTAGGTTGTTTTCCACCCTCTGTTTGATAACTACTCCCCTTCCCATTTCCCCAGAACATATAGGGGACGTATATCCAGCTCTTACATTTAATTTTGCACACACTTTAGGGTACACTTTATATGAAACATGCTACCAGAAGTGAAACTCTCTTCCCCTTTCTCTTCCTTTCTTTTCCTTTAGTTAAGGATATGTGTAAAGAAACCTTTCAATGGGTTTGCAGAGCCCGAATACAGTAGAGTGACACAAAGCATTCTGGATATTGCTATGCAAATGACATGCCAAGAATGTTTAGACTGTACCTTGAAGCAGTAAACAAGTTGATTGTCATGGTGTCATGGTAACTAGAGCTGGATCCGCTTCATATGAATGAGGTCCCAACCTTCGTTTTTATTTGGATTGCTAAAGCAACTCCGTGGTCCAAAGCTCATCACCCCCTTGGCCCTCTGGAGAGCCAGAGGTACAAGAAATGGCCTCATGCACTGGGACACCGTTTAAAATAAAACAATGGGCTACTCTGATGCACAGCTTCAGGTCACCAAGGATATTCAAACGTACACAGATCTGAGCTGGGAGAGGCTATCCATGCCACAGGGATTTGCCATGTGCCCTGGGCAGCATTGCTATCCTGTCAGTAAAGTTGCAGTCTGCAGAGATGATATATTTGGGGGTGGGGAAGGTTGTGTTTTTAAACCATTGAGCTGCTCCCAGGTCACAAAAGCATGGAAGTGTGAGAAAGGGAGAAGGCAGACAGGCTTTTCTGTGAGCAGCAGCTCTGGGTGGGTCTGTAGGATCAAGACCTCTGACAGCTGGACAGCAGTTTGCAGTGCCCACATGATACATGATTCCTTGCCAAGCAGAGCTGTGCCCATGTCCCTGGTTTTGACTTAGCCACCCTACCCTGGGTAGCAGGGCAGCTCTCTAACAACACAGGAGAATCACAGTGACACCTTAGAGATTAGAGTCATTTTCCTAAGCTTGTAATTCAGGGCTGAATTATTGCAGGGTCTGATGGGCCACCTCATTTACCAATGTAAATGTGCTCCTGGAAATTGCTTCTCCAAGCTGAGCCACCACAGGCTCAGCTCCAAACCTCATCTTCTTCTGCAAACAGAAGATGCTTCCACAGATCAAAGCAGCAACATGGCAATGCTGTCCTGCTTTATAAACTGAACTTAATAGAGTTTCCTTGGTGGCTGTGGCAGCATAAGCTTGAGACTAAAACTGTGTCCTTACACCAAACACTCAACCCCCACCTTTTTTTTAAAGAGCTATGTGCCCAATGGTAAGTGCCAGCTGATCTCAGGGCCCTTTTTGTGCTGTTATTCACTGAAGATCTGGGCTGTAGGGGGGTTTCACAAAGCTGCTGAGACAGCCCAGCGCACACCACAGGGGTTGACTGATGCAGGACTCAGCTTGCTGTCATTCTCTGTTGGGTCTTCAAACCCACACTGTCTCCAAACAGCAGCAGCAGAAGAGCAACTACACAGGTCAAGCTAAAGACCTTTGACAGAGGTTTAGGGACAACTGCAGGAACAGGTCTGAGGTACATCATGTTTTTCCCAGCTTCCATTTGCAGCTCAGGAGGTTTTCTATGAAACCTCAATGAAAACATCATCCTTGACTGCATCCTGTACACTGGAACCCATGTCACCTTTCAGCACCCACAGATTTTCCAGTCAGTGAGGTTTCAACAGAAACTGGCTGGGTCAATAAGAGAATGGGAACCCTCCCACCAGTTTTATGACATACCTTCTGATCAGGCTAGCACCTAGTAGAACAAAATGACATGGTGTAGAAAGGTGAACTAGATGTTTCTTGTGCTGGAGAGTTTCTTTTAACCATTTGGAAATGCTGTTATGATTCCTAGCAGATTCAAATTGATGAATTGAAATGAATTAATTTCCAGCTAGGCTGCAAAATGCCACTGAGAAGCCCATAAATTCATGACTCATGTGTCCTTTAAAAATCTAGAGTCCCACTCTGACTCTCACCATGGCTGGGAGTGGTTGGTAAGGTCAGAAGCTCAATCAGCTGGAGAGCATCAGGCTTGAACTAGAACACAAATGCCTCAAAGGAAGATAAAATGGAAGGCAAAATGGCAAAGATCCAAGCCCAAAATGGACAGCTGAAACGTGAGGGTGTTTCTTTTCCTGCTTGTTTATCAATGAGGTGTTCAGAAGCAATGGGAACAGGTAGATGTCCCCAGTTGAGTTGCTGAGCATGGGCACAGCACTGCCTGGCAAAATCCACCAGCACAGAGGCAGCTTTCACCTGTCTGGGAGGGAAGTGAATTGTTTAATCTGTGTTGGAAGGTGCTTCAAAAAGAGCCTTTCAAAGGGCAGGGCACAGGAGAAGAACCCTTCATGTGCTGAGAAGTGTGTGAGCTCCTTGGCAGTACACCAAACCTATCCCATGTTGCCTGAGGCCTGCTGTGTGTCAGGCTTCTACTTTGTGTTGTGTTGGATTGAGAAGCTACCTTCCACACTCTTGTCCCGTCTCTTGTTACCTGAGGTGACCTGCAATGGTCTGTCTGAACCACTCTCATGCAGCTCCTTACCTCGTGGCATCAAGAAGAGGATGGGAATCCTCCCAGCAGCTGCAGGCCCGTCACTGAAGATGTACCACAGCTACTCAGCCAGGTCCCCCATCCCGAGTCAGAGCAGAGGAACAAAGCACTGGATGGCAGGAGCTGTCTCCTATTGCAGGACATGTCTTGCCCTGGCCACCTAAATCAAACTCTAAAAACCATTGCAACTAAGGCAGCCTAGGAAGAACAGCTCCAGTGTACTGGGATGCACTCCCAGTACTGGGAGGAAGGAGGGGAACCCCTGGGGATTGGAACCAACCAACCAACCCCTTTAATAGAGAAGCCACATTTATGCAGCTCAGTTAATCAGAGGCAGTGGGCACTAAAGAGCAGCTGGGACGGGGTGTGGAGGAGAAATGTCTTCAGCAGGGTGCAAAGGAGGAGGCTGAGCATATGTCGAAGAGGGTGAACCAATTTCATAGCTGGTGTAAGCCAGTTCAGCACTGCAAGCCAGACTAGAAAGAGATGCAGAGGAAGAATCTCCAGGGCTGTGAAACAAGCATGCCCACCCTGGCTCTGCCCTTCCTGCCACCTCTGGAATGAATGTGTGACCAGGGAAGTTTTCTTTCCTATTGCTCATCAGCCACTGCAAGGTCTCACCAGAGAGACTTATGGAAAGAATGAGCACCCCACAGGAACAAATCAAACCCTGATCTAGGAGGAAGGTGGAGGGCATTTACCCCAAATATCTAAACCTATTACTGAGGTCAGTTTAAGGACTGCCAGGGACTAAGGGCCATATGTCCCTTCTGCTGCACACTCCAGGCTGCTCGGTGGAGCTGACCCCCAGGATTTGCTGACTCCAACCAAAAGCTCTGTTTGCACAGTAGCATCACAAGCATGTGGAAGTGAAGTAAGCAGATGATTCTAAAAAAGTGCTTTTGGATTGCTCATCCATCACCTGAACAGACTGAAAATCAGGGTTCTCTTTGTGTGCATATAATACTTCCAGGTGGATATGTCACACTTTCCCACTGAGATTTGAAGATCCCTTTGGCCAGCTCCTTCTCTAAATCTTCAATTGGTGCATCTGCAGGGAGGGAGAAGAATAATGTCTTAGCTCACTGTGAAAATATGTCCTTAAAGCACATTCCTTCTGGAAGTAGTTCCCATTCATGAGCAAATTCTTCCATACCCAGGTGTTACTAAAGATCCAGCAGTCTCAGTGTTTGACCTGCCAGCTCTGAACTTTCCTCACCCGTTGCATGACAGCAACAGCTCCCCTGAGATTTGAGCACACTGAGCAGGTGACAGGAATACCTTTTCTGCCTGAGATGTTTTCTTCAAGGAGAGGTACTTCTATTTCTTCATTCACGTTAACTACTCCAGAGTAACCCAGAATGGCTGGCAAGCCCTCTCCACCAGAGATTTCATTCACTTCTCTTTTGGCCAGGTTATCCTGGAGCTGTGCTGTGCTGTTGGTTCAGCTGTAGGTTATCCCACAGGTTGGCATCAGCATCCAGCACTCCGTTTGGGCACATGGCATGAACGTGGCATGACCAAGCTCAGACCCCTCTGAGAGCTTCTTGGGAGGTGTTCTCTCCCTGTGGGAATCCCCCCTTCTGTTAGATGCAGGTGTATTTGTGGGGCCATGTGTCAGTCTGCGTGGACTACTCGCCACCTTGTGAGTCCCAGAGATCTGCTTCTGGTAGCAGGTTGTCAGAGGTCTCCCTGCAAGCTGCATGGAACAGGCAGGTTGGATGTTCTCCCTCCTTGACTTGGCAGAGGTGCTGGTCTCCTTTATTCTTGGTTGCA